>NC_091516.1:30724688-30922961 GCF_947461875.1 Haliaeetus albicilla
TTTTATAGAAAAATGTCATTGATCCTCCTAGGGAAAGTGACAACAATTAAAGTTCTTTTTAAACACAGTAACAGTATTACATATGAGACTAATTGTACATAATTAAAATGCGCTGTTTCTTTTCAAAGTAGTACACTGTTATACTGTACCAGGACTGCCAGATGGTTATTTTTCACTATGACAAGGCTAATCTTGGTTCTGTGTCATGCTTGGTATTAAGATGAAGGCCACGGTTATAGGGATTTTGAAGAATGTAGGAAGGAGAATGGTTTAAAGAGCCTTCTGGGTTAAAAAAATCATTCCAATATTTTTTAGTTACACTTTCCCCCATTTCAAGTAAAACTGAAGCCTTACTTGTAGTGCAGCTTGATCCTTTGTTGACTTGGGTACAGACATGGTCAGCCCATGAGCTGAGGCCCTGGTCCATGCAGGGATTTAAGATTTTTGACAACCCTTGTTTTTAGGCACTTATCCCTCGTATTCCATGGTGAATGTGCAGATTTGTGTTATGCATTCAGGCTACTGGTACAATGCATGTGAAGGGTGAGGTCCCTTGAGAGCCCTGGATAGAAGACAGAGCTGCCAGAACTAGGATGCAGGGAAATTTCAGGATAGTCGATGTCTTAATTTCTATCTCGGTCCATCCTTTAGACTTGGACTGCAGGAAGATATTTCTCACAAGGAGCACCTACACCCTCAGCCCAGGGCATTAGCCTTTTCTTTTGACAGTTGGGCAAGGCAGAGACTCTTAAGTGGATTGGAGGAATAGAGGGGAGAGAAAAAGAGTGGAATTTCACTCCTGTTTTTCCAGCATAGCACCCTGTTACAGTTGAGTGCCAGTCGCCACAGTTCTCCCCAGGAAAGGGTTCAGCCTGAAGAATTCAAAGCTATTCTCATGTGAGGATACTTTCTTTTTTTCCGTCTTTGCTCCAGCATACCTAAAAGGCCTGTGTGACACCTTGTTCAGCAAGTTATAAGGTAGGAAGGAACACGTTTTTTTTCTTATCAAACTTTAAGTTATGAGACTACACTCAGTGTGTATATTAGGCACTTATAAATAATGAAAACAGTCATAAACTTCAGAAGTGATGAGCAACACCGTCATGCTTACAATGAGAAACCTGTCCTGGAGTTTCTTGACTTTTCGGACAACCAGATTTTCCACTTTAATGTTGCTGCAATGTTGCTTTCAAGTATAACTTTTGTATGTATTTTATTTTACCTCGCCTTCGTTGGAGTGGACTAAAAAAAAACATCTTAGGTACCATTCAACCTCCCAAAGTATTTCTACATCTTCTGATGAAATACCAATTCATAACCATAACAGCACTTCTCAGAAGGTATCTTTTGCCCTTCCACAAATAAGAATATATTTTATAGGACTTTTCTAGATTGCATAGCATCTGATCAAAAAAACATGCTGTTGTAACAGAACTGTTGAACTGTTCCTGTCTACCACATTACTATTAAACAGTTATTTTGAAAATGTATTTGGTTATGAGCTTCCAGATAAAACTTTGACAAGGAAACCTGTCTAATGTCCACATTTTCTGGGTACAAAATGGTGCCTCAAGTCTTCCAGTATTTCAGTAATAATGATAACTGTGGCGGCCCAATTACAAAGGTAATGACAAAAATACTCTCCCTCAAAAAATATCCTTTAACTTTCTTAATGTGCTTCTTTATTTTTTTATGACTGTAATATCAATCAAGCAGCAGGTCTGCTTATTAAAACAAGGAAGTACATACTGAAATAAAACCTGGTGTAAGAGGTATAATGTCACTCTTTTCTATGGGTTATATCAGGGCTGCATTTGTCCTGAATATGTAAACTTCATGTGAATCATTAGCTCCCAAGGCACTGAAGGCCTGTGATAGTTTTAAAATCAACTCTGTCCTACATACTGTGTATGAGTAATAGCATTTCAATTAGTGGAAAATAGTTCCTCCCTTTTCCTCTTGAAAACATATTGCCAGCATTATAAAAAAATAGTTCTGTGAGCTTTTACCCACTCTGACTATTTTATAGTCTTTTCTCAGAACAAGAAACTGAAATGCCATCTGTTTTTAGCTAGCCTTGGCTAAATTTCAATGATTTAGAGGTTTTGTGACATCTTTTTATAAATGACATACTGATAAAATACTTTCACAGAAGTAATCACATAGGACTTCTGATTCCATGACTGTCTTTGTCCACACTTGAACCAACGATCTTTAAACTCGTGGTCTGTGTGTCCTATTGCCCACACCCCTGAACAATGCAGTCCCTTAAAATTGATGTATCTTATTTGTCACTTGCAAATACATTTCAGTATTTGATAATGTTTAGCTCTTGGCAATGGCATAACACTATGGTAGATTATAATTAAATATACTGAGTCAGTTTTGTTGCCATTCCTTGTGTTGAATGAAGCTATTATTTTTAAATAGCTGCTCTAGTTTTAGTGGGATTATCTGTAAAGTAGAGAAACAATGTAAAGAGGGGGCAGAAAAAAAAGATAAACATTTACTTTGAAGTAGACCATAGTACTAGGTTCATCTACTCTAGGATTTTTGTGTATTATGTTCTGTAAAAAGAAAGGAAGGAGCTTACAATTTAAGAATATAGCATTCCCCCCTCCCCCCCCCCCCCCCATTTGTATTCATTAATTCCCTCCTAGAGATAGTTGCTGGTTATCTGAAGTACTTTGTCATATGTGTTATAATTTTATACTGTGGGATATTAGTTAAACTCCACAGGTAAAGGCTGCTGTATGTGTATGGGAGCTGCCCAATGTAGCTAAGTATAAAACATATAGGAACACCAATATTGATCTGAGAGGAAAAAATTATAGGCAACTGTATGAATACAGCTGCGAAGTGAATCTGACTGCTAACCTGGCAAAACAGCAATAATCATCCTCCTTCCTCTTACAACCAAAAACTATCTTTAAGTATCTGCTTTCTTATATTCCAACAAGTGTTTATGCCACTTGCATATTTTTATGTGTAAAATAGCATTGACTCCATGAAGGGCAAGGATGTTTCTGTTAAAAAAATTCTTGAAGACTTTTTCTTTATTTCTAGGAAATATGAACTGCAAAATCCTGGATTTGTGAAGCAAAGTCAAAGAGCAATTCTGAAAGAACTGTTTAAGGGGACAAACAAGAAAATATGTAAGTATAGGAGAGGGAATCAATAGCACATACTTTGCCAATCCAGGGAGAGAGGAGCTGTGGGAGCTGCCTATCGACAAGAGATGTATCTCGCTTTCTGTGAGGGGTGAGGAAGGGCATGGTGTGGAGTCCTCTCAGTAATATTGGGGATGTGGCCGACAGTAAGACTACTCCAGAATTAAGAATTGCTCCTGGAAATTTCCATTTATAAGGCAACCTCCTCAGAAACCTGTAAATTCAGTATACATGCCGCTTTATGCCACAGGGGTGCCAGAACTGGTGTGACTCTTTTTCCATTGCTGGTTTGCAAGTACAGGCCTGAGAGCAAGAATTCATTGTTTCCAGCAAAATTCAAGATAATTCCATGAAATAATAAAGATTTTTATTCTGAGGCAGTTAAACTGCCAATGAGTTCCTAGCTAAAATTCAGACAGAAATGCAGTCAGCATCAATGCTGGATCAGAAGATTAACTTTAGTGGCAAAATATTGTTCTGAACTTGGTGCTTTTACTGGCCAATCCCATTAAAAAGCATTATATTACAAAATATGTATTTGCTTAGACCAGTGTCTGTTATCATGTGGGATGTGCCTTTTGATTTTTTTAGATAAAACTTAGAGGCAAACCTTTTTAACTAGAGTTAGCATCTGTCCTCGTATAGTGTCCATGAGCAGTATACATTTCTAATTGTGACCTACTTTACAAGTTACTTAAAGTTAATGCTAAATTTCAGGGTCATTTGAAAGGGAGATCCTACTTCTTTGGTTATCACCATAAAGTCTAGGGTGTACATAACCATGTTAGGATATCGAGAAGGAATTTATTAATTTTTAAAAAATAATATTATTAGTTATGCTTTCTGGCACCTCTCTTGTTTTATATGTAAGTTTTTGCTTAAATCGTTTAATACTATGACAGTTTCTTCCCACCTCCCATCCCCTTAGGTCATAAGGTGCTGAAAGGAACACCAGGTCCATTTCCAGAGAAATGAGATAAGAGGTATCTCCTGGACTATGCAGACACCTGAAAAACATTTTTAGTATTCCAAAAGTCTGAACTGAACAAGTTCTTTTAAATGCTTCATTGCAGTTATTCTGGCAATCATTCACCAGAATGCCATATGTTGTCAATAAATAAGCCTTCACTAGATAGCCATTGTCCCCTACAACAGACATAAACACTTGTTAATTAAACCTAATTAAGCCAATAGCATACATATTGGAAACACATGCTGACCAATTTGCTAACCAAAGTTGCCCTGGCCAAGTCTTCAGCTTTTGGCAGATTGCTGATATCTCAAAGCCATGTGCATTAAGAATAAAGTCAGGCTATTTGGGAAAACAGACGTGAAAAAGGTTTGTGTACACAGACACAACCCTCACATCCATACAGATGTAAGGCTAATTTTCTCTGTGGCCTGAGAGCCAGCAACACTTCCAATTCAGAGAATTCAGACATGGAAAGTGTCTCACAGAAAAGAGAAATCATCTACAACTTCTTCGCCACTTTGTCGATGGCTATGGACAGGAAATGCTGGTGGGTGTATAGCCAGAAGAAGTATTATGCTATTGCAAATTCACAGACAGCCACGTTGCACCTCCCAGTGCAGACGCCAAAGGCTGATTTCCCAAAAGTACCTACCCACCAAATAGTGCGACCCATTCATAGGACACCGAGAGTTTTTATAAAACCAAGAGCTCTTGGTTCACAGATGTCTGTGTGCTTTCAAGATCAGCAGCAGGACATTTTCTTTTTTTTTCATAATTATATTAATACTGCACAAACTCCATCACCCTTTTATACATTAGCAGGCTACTGTGATGTGAGCAACAGCAGGGGAACTATATATAAAGTTACATCACAGCTGTCATTCTGCTTTAGAATTAGCACCCTATTGACACAAATATTACTACTCTTTATACTTTTGGGTTTTTTAAAAATTTATTTTTAATTGCTGCCCCCACCTCTTCAACACCGCCCCCCCCCCCCCCCCCCCCCGGCCCCTGCACTGAAATTCACCATTTCAGCAGTCTGGTTTAATGTCTTATTAGTCCAGATATTTCAGCTAGTACTTTTGGGGAAAGTCTGCCTGACCTTTATCACCTGGGGCCATCGGTGCGAAGAAGAACACAGGCAGTTATCCACACACATCCTTCAGGCAATGGCAAAAAGGCTGCCTGAAGTGTTGGTGCACATTTAGTGTTCAGAGTGTTAGTGGCATTTTTAGCTTAGTGGTAAAGCTGCCTGATGGTTGCTGTGCAACAACGTTTCTTACAAAGCATACAGTATAAAAACAGAGTGCAGTGGGCTTACATTTTCATGAGGTTATGTTCTTATTTTAAAATAATTCCTATTTTGACTAGCAAATTTACTAGTCCTGTGTCACACCTGCTGCCTTTTAGAAGCTGTAAGCAGCAATATACCACAAGAAAGCTGAGGACTTAACTTTCAACGCAACAGATATATACTGAAATAGAGATATTTTCAGGAACATTGACAGGAAAAACATGATTGTGTTTTGCCTCTAACTACCAACCGTTGCAGTCTCTTATCCAGAGATAATTTTTTTTATAGTACAAATTGTTAATAAGACTGAAGAAGAGCAATATGATTATGTGTGTTCTGATATTCATAGTTGCCTTAATCTTGCTGTGCAAATTCATTCACTTTTCCAATGTCTAGTATGACATTTTAAGGCTAATGCAATAAAAAGAAAGCACCTTTATTTTTCATTTAATTCAAAGCAAAATTTAATTCAGATGTCTCATATGCAACCAAATATTTGTATGAAATATCCTGGGTTTATGAATATTATATTAGGAACATTTATTAGTTGGCAATTTCAATTAGCCTATATTTACATATGCAATATTAAGCCACAAAATTGCATAAGTTTCCAATTACTATAAAAGAACTGAAATTATTTACAATGTTTAAAGTAACAGCAGGGAAGTTATTGCATTGGAATAATGGGACAAGAACTGGATTTTAAAACACTGCAATATCTATGGATTCCTTAGAGGGCTGATTTACACATAATTGCCTTCACTCAGGAATCAAAGGAAATATCACAGTCATTTAAGCTTTAGAATATAGCGCCAAGAGATGGTGAAGTTATGACCAAATGATGAATTAGATCACAATGCCACCTCAAACAGAGTGATGGAAGTTTGCAGGAAAATGTGCAAGCAATTCTTCCTACTGGAAGTAATTTGAATTATTTCTCCTCCACATATAAAAGGGAGATAACAACAAGTCCAAGCGTTTCATTTCTGCTAGTTTTCTGGTTGTCTAGGACTACATGAGAGCCACTAAATGCATCTGTATACCTCAGGAAAAATTAATTTATTACCAATATTGCTTTACCTCTCCTGATTTTTGAGAAGCAGCAAATAAAATGAAATAACTTTTCTGGACTATTTTTTTTCCTCTGGTAGAATGCAAGTAGAGGCAAGGACAAGCTTAAGATGTCAGAATATACATTGAAGTTTATCAGGAAAACATTAATTCATGTTGCTTTCTGAATTTTTTTTTTTTCTCAGAATGGTAACTGCAGAATAAATCCTTAACCTCAGCTATGATATTTTCTATGGATTAAAGCAAACCAGCATTTGACATGGACAATCTAAAATAGACTTTGTTTGTAGAATTAGTAACTAGTTACAGAATTTTGTGGCTTGTAATGTTCTGGAAACAGAGGCATTCCAGCCAGTTATGTCCATCACTTTTTCTAATGAGTCTTCCTTGAAGAGCTGTCTGATATACTTCATTACTTAACTGTGCATGGAATGCTTACAGAGATTATTTTCAAATTAAATTTATTTTTTTGTAAAGTATTTTAAAAACATACTCCATTAATTTACATGAAGGTTCTGTGTGTCTTGTGCAAACTATGTGTATGACTAATTTAATGAATCCCAGAAACTGGCCTTGCAGAACAGTTTTGTTTATGAGGTTTGCAGATATAATAAGATATGCTTACAACTGTATGATTTTTACTAAACTCTGAAGAACTTTTATAATCTATGCTCACAGAAAATCATTTGTTGCAAGTAGGTGCAGGTGAAATGCAGCAGCCTTCATCAGGCCATTGATGAAATGTCCATTGCAAGCCTTTGATGGACAAAATTGGATATACATTAAAATAGAGGATTTTTCCTCCTCACTATATCATTTTCATTTTGAATCTGAAAATTTTTTGTAGAAATTTGACCACAGATTTCCTCAGAAAATATTTTGAATTTCAGGTCAAAATGACCATTTGTTGAGAAAACATCATAAATAACAAACATAAACACGTGGATGGATAACCAGAGAAATAGAATCTAATTTGAAAATTTTAATGGATCAGATCCTAATCTTTTTTCTTCAGATTTTTGGTTCATAAACATTTACATAATTTCTATTTGTTATTCCAAGATGAAGGCAAAAAAACTAAAAAGTTTAAAATTCTTGTGGGAATTTTGTTCCTAACACCATGCAGAAATTATGCTATTCCCCACAAGTTTTTTCATCATTTTTCTTGAGAAAGACATGAGAGATGTTCCTCAGGCTATTACATTTCTTCAGGTTTTCATACATACAAATGCTATACCAGCCTTTTTCATAATAGTCTGGCTGAGGATGGTAAATGTTCACCGCCATACCATTAAATTTAGCTTGAATAAACCAGCTTGATCTCCTTGCTTGGCAGCAGTTTCATCCATAAAATAGGGTCGTAGTCTTTATTTCATAGATGCTTGTAAAATTTAGTGTGTTTTGGCCACTAGCTCCTTGAAGATTTTTAAGTATTTCTAATAGATCTTTGTACTGTGCATGTAAACACTATTCACCTAGTAAAGTCTGGTCTTCCAAATTCTTGCCTATGAAAGCTTATTGGGTTCAGTAAGAATACTCCTATGAGAAATTTAAAAGGGCTGGTTATAGAATCAAGCACAATCATTTAAAAACTGCAGTCAGTCTTTTATTATTTCTTTCCCAAACTGAAAATGTAATCACCCACAAAGTCTGTGATTTCTAAATAGTTAAGTCAGTATAGCATGTGTGTGTTAGGTTGGCAGGGCGGGTGGGTGGGGAATGAAATGTCCAATAAAATTAATTTTGTTTAACAAAGCTATTTTATCATCACTTTATTGGACCTGTGATGATGCATGAAACTACGCAAAGATAATCAAGAACCTGATTTGACACAACAACCTTGATAACTGTGGCTAGAAAAGCAAATAGCTTTCTGAAGAGGATTATGTTAAGCATAGGCTTTCTCTTACCAGTCACTTTCGACAAGTCTGTTAACCATTTTAACACCTTGCTTAGGTAGGAAGGTCAGCTATCTGACTGCCAGGAATAGGAATTTTACAAGGAGGTGAATAATGAGATCTGTTTCCTCTCCGAATGAGGACAATGTTACTCTCTTACTGTGTTTCTGAAGCAGACCAAGGAACAACAGATACAGCACTTAATGTAATACATTCTTTTATTCATTACAGTTTAGGTAAGTGGCAGAAACCCTTGAACCAGACCGATAAAGGCTTATGTATCACAAAGCAATATTTTGAATAAGTTTTTTCTGGGATTGAATCTATAGAGAAACTGGAATGCACTGAAGAAAAGAGTTCTTTTGAGTGAAGCGTATCATATGACACATAGTAATGATTGCTGATAAAAGCAATGCAACTGGCTATAGTTACTATAGAGAGAAATTATTTGAATACATTACATATTCTGCTATTTAACTGTTTCATTGTTTGTACTGGGTCTGGCTGGAATGGAGTTAACTTTCTTGTTAGCAGACAGTATGGTGCTGTATTTTGGATTTGTGACTAAAACAATGTTGGTAACACACCAATGTTTTGTCTATTACTACATAGTCCTTGCGCAGTGTCAAGGCTTTCCCTTTTTCCCACTCTGTCCAACCCCACAGTGAGTAGGCTGAGATCAGGCAAGAAACTGGAAAAGGACGCAGCCAGGACAGCTGACACAAATTGACCAAAGGGATATTCCATACCATGTAATGTCATGCTCAGCAATAAAGCTAGTGTAGCAGGAGAAAGTGTTGTTTGGGGTTTTTATGTTTTCCAGGGTGGCTGTTCCAGGTGGGGATTGATTACCTTTGCGTTCACTTGTTTTTTGTCTTTGCTTCATTTACTAAACTGTCTTTTTCTCAACCCATGAGGTTTTTTTTGCTTTTGCTTTTCCTGTTGTCTCCTCTGTCCTTCTGGGCAGGAGGGAGTGACTGAGCAGCTGTGCGGGTGCTTGGCTGCTGGCCAGGCTCAACCCACCACAGAGTTATACCTATAAAATAGTTTTCTTGCACTCTCAGTTACATGTGTTTTTATTGGAGAAGTAGCAAATGCTTGACTTTTGAAAACATACAATGTACTTGTGCTATAGGTCATGGCATGTGAAGATTGCCTGACTCCTTTCTCAAGTCTGAGCCTATATGGCTTCTCCCCAAACCTTACACCTACATATATGTATATTCACACAAACTATTCAGTCTCACTGCTCATAATTCCTACATCCCTGCCTCCAAGTTTGCATTGGGTCTGGCTGAGATGGAGTTAATTGTCCCCGTAGCAGCCCTCGTAGTGCTGTGCTCTGTATTGGTAGGTAGAAAGGTGTTGATAACACACCAGTGTTTTGGCTACTGCTGAGCAGTGCTCACACAGCATCAAGGCTGTCTCTCCAACATTTTTGTCCCCATCAAAGGCAGACTGGGGCTGGGCAAGATCTTGGGAGGGGACATAACCAGGACAGCTGACCTAAACTAACGAAACATATATTCCATATATTCCACATCATATGATGTCAGCTCAGATATAAAAGGTAAGTAAAGGGAGATGGAAGGGGGGTATTTTTGTCTTCCGGAGCAGCAACTATGCCTACTGAAGCCCTGCTTCCCAGGAAGTGGCTAGACATTGCCTGCTAATTCGAAGTAGAGAATAACATCAATTGTTTTTCTTTGCTTTTGTGCGCAACCTTTGCTATCACTTTATTAAACTGTCCTTATCGCTGAGGAGGGGGAGTGATAGAGCAGCTTTGGTGGGCACCTGGCATCCAGCCAGTGTCAACCTACCACAAAGTTCCATCAGAAATGAAGGAGATTCTGGGCCCAATACAGTATATTTTATATATATATAAAATACAGTAATCCCATGCATACCTTGGTTGATACAAATTTACCCATTAAAATCTTCTAATCAGGATAAAGAATTGCCTGGCCTTTCTTATTTTCTATTTTGAATTTGGACTTTTTTTTTTTTTTTATGAATACATTGACACCAAAAGACTTTCCCATATCTAAGCAAACTCACATGTATTTTCCCTGACATCAGGAAGTGTTCTAACCATGAAGAACATTCATTTGATTTAGAGATTTTATTGAGCATAACTAGTCTTGATATGTTTTGTTTGGCACAACATTCTTGGTGTAGTGGCTTCGTGGTTGAATTCTGCAGACTTTGTGCAACAAGATCCCCATTTAATGGTTTAGTCTGGCCATATTTCAAAACCAGATAAAACATGATGCGCTTTTATTTTATAGGCTTCTTTTCCAATTTGTGGCTTTCATTTGGGATTTATATTTTTAATAACACAGTATGCCCTTTTACATATGAATGGCAGCAGCCTGCTAGAAAAGAATGGGTTTTGCAATATTTGTTGTCAAGAATGTGTTTACTTGGTGCTGTAATAAATTTTAAACCTTGAATATCACTGTACTGATTCAGATAGTAATCTAACTGGGGAAGCTGGAGGGTAGCAACAACTTTTGCTAAGTACATTAAGTCAGAACTTAAGAATCTATAAACACAGTGGGATGATTTGTAGATTTTCTTTTACATTGAGAGATGCAAGCAGGCACCGAGGGTAAGATGCAGTTCACCTAGATGGCTTACAGTCTGAACATCTATGTCTTAGGTAGGAACCTCAGAGGGTCAATGGAGTGAAATGGGCACTTCTGGAACATGATTCATCTAAGAGGAATGACAACCTAGAATTGATTTTTTGTGCTGACTACAGGGAAAGCCCAGAAAACTAGCTTATATGTAGATATGTTGATTTGGACAGAGTAATGCCATCACTAGTTTCATTTTCAAAGACTGCAGGATCCCTATAGATTTACTTTATTTCAATCTTATTTTTAAGCATCTAAACACCTTTACAAAGATCTGGCCTACAGCTCCCAAGGAACTTGCTTTGACAACTGCACAGGCATTAGACTAGCACCTAAACCTCGATTCCTGTCCTTGCGAAGTCTAAAGAACTTGGCACTTACTGATCAGGTAAGTGCCTCAATTCAGAGCATTGGAGTTCATTGACCTTGATAACAGAAATATAGCTAATAAAGAAGAAAATATAACCTAACCTAATGTAGTACTCTGGGTGTTCAAGGTTGACCTGGAAAAAAATACTTCAAAAGCAGTGACATAATTCACAGTTTTCTCAATTGCTCAGCTTTAAGGCCTGAGTACAATTCACTACCATTTCTGATATTAAACAGAGGTGCTTGCTTTGAATTTAGGCTTTAGTTACTTGTTGCATAATTACTGTGTGTGCTCTTCGAAATGTCTATTTGGTAACCTTGAAAGGAGGAAGTTTCTTACAATGATGGTGGTGTATTTTTAAAGCTAAAACAATTGACAAAGCCTGGTGTTCTGTTTTGAAAAGAGACCCTGTTTTCCAAAGCTTTCAGGACACCTTACATTAAAAAATGTGTTTTTACTACTACAGAACATGAAATCATTGTTGGATTTTATACCATATTACTATGAAATGGAGGCTTATAGGAAAGAGGAAGAATCAGATGCTCTGCCTTATAATTTATACATCAAAGCATTGATAAGTATGCAGTTCAGACACAATAGTCAGTATAGCTCATAGGAAGTGTCCAAATTTCAGTGATTGGAATGTGAACAACTATAGAGAAAAGAAAAAAACAAAAAAATGAGTACTGGTTTTATACTTTTCAGGCAAAAATTTGCTGGTATCTAGCAATCCTTAAATAGTGAGGCATGCAAGGAGAACCTGTGCCATATTCAAAGATGTGTTGTGCCAACAAAGCACAATGTGGTACCTTGCAAGATACTTGCATAGCCACAGGCTGTGCTGCAAGGAAGTGACTGCGCTGCTTCAATTCAGTTTCAGCTATAATATCTCTGCATGTCACTGCTTCACACTTTGCAGGCCCAACCAATCAGTGCATCACTGAGAAAGCGTGTTCATTACCTTCTTCATCATTAGACAACTATGAAATATGATTTGCCCTACACATTGCAATATAATGGTGTGCAGCCATAGGTGAAGGGCAGAAACGTAGCTTCTGAATAAAGCCAGTATAGCTGGATAAATGACTTAACGCTTCTGCACTTAGTTCTTCTACCTTTCTCATTCTTAGGTATCTGAATTGCCTTCAGCTGGTCATTAAACAACCATAACTAATATCTGCCATATGTGGTTTGGTCTTACCCTTCATCTTATATACAAAATGCAGTCTTTCATTTTGTTAGGGTTCTATTTATTTTTACTATACCTGTATAAACATGTGTTGTGTTAGTGCAATCAAGGCACTTGGTCTTGGAATTAGGAGTAGAGAATAGTAAAAATTGTGAAGACCTTTAGTTTCCTTTCATATTCTTACACTACTTCATACAAAAAGCATTTCTGTAATGACTAATAGGCTTTAAAGTTGCATTGTTCCAGAGATGCTGGCTGTCAGTCATGGTCTTTATCCTAGCATATATCTTTTAGATACAGTGAGACAGAACAATGAGCATGATGAATATAAAGGTCTAAACCTTTGGCCTGTCTCCACATTCTCTGATAAACCAGCTTTATGAGTAGAGTGTGTTTGTTATTTTTATGTCAGCCTGTGCAGCTAAGGACACCGGTGCAGATTCCTTTATATGACAGATATCCCCAGAGACTGATGTCTTTAGCCTTGCTGTAGTTTCAAAGTGTAAGGCTCCAGGTAATATTTGGCCCTCACACTAAGGCAAAATTCTGGATCTTCCTTCATCACAGCTGTAATAAGCCAAGGGGGAAAACAGCTATAGGCAAGCATTCATTCCCATTATTGTCCTGCATGGGAATACCAAGTAAGATCTGAATGCTATGATACTGAAAAACATCCAAATAACATAACCATGCAGTCACGCTGGATCCAACAGCTACAACCATAGTGTCAAAAATCAGTGTTTCTATTCTGCTGGATAATCTGAAAAACAAAAACAAACCCCAAAACAACAACCACCCTCAGTTCAATTTTTGGAATGTAAAATAGATATTTAAAAAAACAAAAACAGGGAAGGGAAAATCACCCATAAAAATTGTACTAGTTCTGAATTAATCAAAATGCTCTATGTGGAAAACATGAAAGCAGAAGAGGTTTGGTGTTCTGCTCTGCGAGGAAGCTCGGAAGTCATGTGAACATCAGTTCAAGCCCTCGTTCTTGAGGTCTCCAAGATTCCTCCTGAGCTTCTGGGTTTCTCAGGCTTCCAGAGTCTGGCTTCATAATACTATGAGGTTCACAAATCAAGGTGTCTAGAGCCACAGTCCAGCACCTTAGGGGCAAATTGTGCAGCAGGTATGCTACAGAAACTTGTTGGGTTTTAGGTTTTGAAGAACCACAACAGGTGAGATGGTAGGAAAAAAATAAATCTTTCCAAAGGACTGCTGACTGTATTTCATCAAGAGTTAATAAAAATGAACTTTTGTGCCTCTTGTGACACAACAAACCTTTAATCAAATAAATGCTCTGAAAAAAACTGTTTTGTTGAAAATTCTCAGCTGGTGTCATGAAAGCCCCAAACTGTCAGTCATACAACAATATTTTCCAGAATTATCTTCCAAGTTTAGTGGTTTTTCTGTGGTTATTTGGATGAGGAGAGATAGTGAGAAAAGTTTTTCATATGTCCACTTACACAAGTCAGTCCTGTGAATTTGATGACTTTTGAAAAATGCAGTCCTAAATGGAGCAACATTTCTGGAAAATGTTTAGGTGTGAATGCTATAAATCAACATTAAATCCCAGCGGACTCCAAGCACAACAGCAACAAAATTAATCCCCTCATTGAAGCATCTGCATAGCATATCAATTCTATAAATATTGCTTCATTGCTAGGAAAATATCTCCATCTAATTAATTTAAGAAAGTATGTTGTGTTTCACATCTTCCTTGCGATGGTTTCCAGTAATCATCCACAATGAGCACACAAGATTTTTGAGCTTCTGTGGTTGGTTGTCAAATGATCGGCACATCATAACTCTCAGCAAAGTTTTCCATGGCTTTGCCATCATCACTGGTTAATATCAAAGTCAAGTAAATACAGCATAAAGAAGTCTCTGGTGGCTGGTGATTGCAACTGAGCAAGAAAGAGCAGTTAAAAGTCCCATACATGGTGGCCCCGTGACATGAACCAGACAAAAATCGTTGTTCATAATTGGAAAGCAAACCTATGTTTGGAAGAAGACTCCATTTATAGGACATCTGTCCATTTCTTGCCATCATTTTAAAGATTCAGATTACTTCAACAATACATATGTAGACTTCAAGCTAACCTTCAAGATTTTCTTAATGCCTCTTGAGTGAACTATAGATCAAAAGAATTTGCTATTGACCTTAAATCCTTTATGGAGATACTTTCAGTAGTCTTTATAAGGGAGTAATAAGAGAATCATTGAATTGTATTTGAATTTTATAACTCTGTTTGAATTTAAAAATTGAATTTCAAAGATGTATTTGAAAATGAGCTGCAGCTTCAATAATTTTAGAAGTTCCCATTGATCTAAGATCTGAGCAAGATGAAATACCTTTACAGTACCTTGGGTAGACATCCGTTCTCAGTTACAAGCCACAACATAGAGCAACCTCTGAGTGTAAGGAATCCAGCAAGGAACTTTCTGATGGTAGATAACTGCTTTCTAAAGCAAGTGCTAAATTAATAGCTAGATTTAGAAGTGGTAGTATTTAGAATGTGTATTACAAAGCCAGGCTTCATAACTTGATAAATATGTTGGCAGCAAAACCAATAATCAAACATCTTTCATGTCTCCTTAAAACTCTAACAAAACTTTGTTAAAATCAGGTTCACAAATCTTGCAGATTAACCTATGTTGGTATTTACATTTGCACTGTTGATACTACTTGTTGACTCTCTAGGAGTCTTCGCAACTGTGTAAAAGGACTTAGTGAATTTAATTTTGAGATATTGGATACATTTTAAACTTGTTCAGTTGAATCCCAGAGGCATTGGCCATACAACAAAAATGCCAGGTTTTGTAATGCCTTCCTCATGGTTCTAAAAAGCCTGGCTCCCATCTCTAACATTTAGTGAACCTTTTCTCAAGGGTGATGTTCTCTGTTGAATCACCCCTTTTCTTTCCTTACCTCCTACCCAGACGCAAATGTCTGTTTGGTTGTTTGGAGTCGATAGTCAGACAGAGCCTAAATGTCAATGGCTTTGATTCTTCTTCTGATGCTTGGAAAGTGGAAATAAAACTCAATTTCTCTGAAGGGCTGTGACATGGAAAGGTCTAAGGATTAAACAAATCTCACTCTGGATCCATTCTGAAGATGGTACTGCTCTCGAATTCCAAAAAAGTAACCTTGATTCTCCTGTCAGCATCAAGGCATCCCTTCTGCTCATCCATTCACTGGTACCTGCAATGGGAAATTAAAAGACCTTGTCACTCTATGTCATATGTTACCTGCCTAATTGCATGCCACCAGCAAACTCAAGGGTTCTTAGAGGGACAAAAATAACATGACTGCTGTAGAAACCACATGTTTTCTATCATACAGGGGAAAAAAATAAGGTCATTGTGGGCTTGAAGGGTTCTAAAGCTTTAGCCTGCCTGAATTATTTTATGCTTGTGAAAGTTAAGCAGATGAGAAACACATTAAATAAGATGACAGAATTTAGATTATACCTCCTCCCCTCCTCATGCCCCTTCCTGGTCTTTAGCTCAGTGGATGAATTCCTCCCCCCACTCTTTTTTTTTTTTTTTTCAATTTGTTAAGATGCTGAAATCTGCTTTGTGTGATTTATGAAGGAACTTGAAGCGATTAGTTTCACAGTGCATGAAAATTCCTCAGGTTCAGAGGCATGTCCAATCTGCTACACCGTGAGCTGTTGACTGGATGAGAACATGAGCAGCTCGGAGCCATAAGGAGATTGTGTTGAGTTATTAAACACTTGTGGTAAAGCTGCTTATTGTTAATTCCCCAATGTCCTGCTGAAGCGATCGGATAAGATCAGATCGGATTAGATCAAAGAGCCTGGGAACCAGCCTTTCGAGCAGATTCATTTAATCAATAAAGAGGGCCTCCAAAGAGAGAGAGAAGCAGTACCAGGATCACGAGAGATTAGAGTAGAGAAAATAAGAAACAACAGATTATTTTCCTCTTATTTTTAAAATGTAATTCTGTAAGCCAAAGCATGATTTTTTGTATGTATATGTATGTATGTGTGCAAATTCTTGTAACCAAACCAGCCAAAAAGTATATAAATGCTCCCTTAAAACTTCATTACCAAGCAGACAGTTTAAAACCAAGTATTTTGTAGTACAGTAGTACTTAATAAGTCAAGAGACTGTAAAAGTATTATTAAAGCAATCAGAACCATGAAATACCTACTGTGAAAAAAGAACTCCTATTAAGACTGTTTCAGCAGAAGCAGTTTTTGCTTTAATGATTCCCTAAGAACAGGGGATTCTGGGTGGGTTAATCTGCACAATTTCCGATCTTTCTTTCATCTAAAAGAAAAAAATGAGAGCAAACCCCCAAACCACCACCACCACCAACAAAAACCCCCACCCACCAACATCACATCGAGATCTGAATGTATTAAATTAATAACACTGGCAGATGTTATGGAATGTGCATTGTTATAATACATGTAATTACAGTACCACTGCTGCTGTTAATGCTTGTACAGTGAATAGACTCATGTATAAGTACTTACAGAAGCTTGCTAAATCTGTACTAAAAGCTAGAAGCTGTCGGTAAATGATTGGAAAGTTAACCCACAGAAGAAGAAAAAAAAAGGAAAATACAAAGAACAAAGAATCAGTTGTTGGCTCTTATGAAGCCATGGTATAACTCATTTCCATTTCTAGAGGAGCAGAATTTGGCCCAAAAAAATTTGGAGAGAGGGACACACTTCCTTCAATGATTATTAACCCTAATAACATCATAAAAAAATTACATTTGCTTTTACAGGTTATAATTTATATTCAGAGTTAGGTAAGGATACATATCTATAAATCTCTTCCATAAAATGTAATTTTCCATCTAGATAGGCTGATGACTTCAGGCCCTGCACACCTTTACCAATTGTTAATTACTATGGGACGGTTTAACACTATTTTCCAAATCAGCATGCATGCATAAAATGACTGCAATCTAATTTGACATATTATTAGTGATGATTATTGTCATAGATAAATTAGATTGAACAGAAAATAACCTTCATCCTTAGCATGTTTTAGCTCTCAGAATTAATGTGATTTGGTGAACACATATAAATAAAAGTCTGATGAGTCCCTGCTGACTGCAGGGCCTGCTGGTGCTGAAGTGTATCAATTTCATGCAGATGATGAATTCCTTAAGCATTCAATGATAATCATGCTTGATTTGACAAGACTTTCTCATGCTATTTTAGGGCCTTAATTTTCTGTGAAGTTCTGTCAAGTGTTCATCAAGCACCCACTTATCTCCCTATCTTAACCTGGCAGCCAATCCAAAGGTTGCCTACCAGTGCTGCTACCGGTCCCAGCCCATTAGTATTCTTGCCATGTGACTGTCCACGGAGAAAAGCCAATCAATGGCTGATTAACATTCAGGTCACATGATGCCCAAGGAGAGTAAATGAGTTACACAGTAAGACATCAAACAAATTTTCATCTTGAAAAAGTGATTGCTTTTTCTGCTGCTGTGATGTTTGTCAAATTCGCTATAGCCTTGTCCAATTAAGCTCCATGAGCTGAATGACTAATGAAGAGATGGGAGCGCTGTGCCAGCATGACAGCTATGAGAAGTACCACTGAATAAGAACTGCTAAAAAATAATAAAACAAAAAATTAAAAAACCCACAATGATTGAAAAATCACATCTGGATAACTGGCGTAATTGCTTTCAAATTTCAGATGCTGTTTAGAATAGTCTAGTGAAAAATACAAACTGCAACTTGCTATATAAGGCATTTGCTTTCTGTCTAACTTACCACTGGAAAATGAGTTTGCATTTTCTCATAATAAAATTATTTTTGAGATTTTAAACAAATATATATTAACTGGATTATTGCCAGCAAATGTGCTAATGAACTTTCGCAGGCTGTTAGAGACACACTGGTGACAGAAGATCCAATCTTAAAGCATCAGCCAGCATGGATAGAACAGCTCTTCACTTTATGAAACTGAGTGGAAAAAAAGGAAAGAAGATATTTAGCAGATGAAGTGGGGGAGGGAAGCAAGTTTATGCAGTGGACTTTAGAAGGAAGTAGCTTTACAGGACATTGATTTAAATATTGGGTGAGATTCTCAAATAACATAATTTGGCACAACTCCATTTGCATCATTTGAGGAGCTGATCCAGTATGAATTGATTATTTTATTTTACTTTCTTTTATTTTACTTTATTTTATGTCACTTCCATATATATGTTGCTAAATTAAAATTGCTCAAGGAAACAAAAATGAATGCTTGAACAAAATTATAATCCTGTTTAGCAGAAAGCTTTTAAAGTGGATATCCAAAACTACATTCTGGGACATCAATGAAAGTCTATTTAGTCAGAAAGTCAATTGCATTTTAGTGCTGATACTGTACTAAATTCTGGTGACATGTTTAGAGTAGACACCCTATGACTAATAAAGCTTTCATCCAGTCACTGAAAGGAGTTACAGTAACCTAATGGATTACTGAAGATATGAAAGAGTGTCAGATCCTACTTATTAAGTTCTAGCATGAAATTAGTTAAATTCCCAAGGCATTCTGAAGCAATATTTTCAAGTTGGCTTAATAAGGGTGTTAGAGCATGCCAATTAACTGGCAGCCTGAAATAAACAGTAGTTGGAGGCATAAGACAGTGTTTATATCTGCAAAGTTAATAACATTTTAAATGGGACTTCTTGGTACGATGGCTCAAGGTGCTGTAAGGAGGCAAGACGTGGAACGTACTGTATTCAAAAGACCGTAAGTCAATTCTCAGCGCTGCTAGTCAAGGATGGAGACTGCAAATAGAGAAGCAATGATTTTCTGAGAGCCAGTGAGAAGGGAGACAGAAAGGTAGGGGGCTAACAGTTCAGTAAAAGAAGAAGGGGACGTCAAGTGGATACTGCTGAAGCAACCTGTGGTGAGTGATTTGGCCAAGTGCCTGCCTTTAAGGCATCACCACAAAGGCACATGATGGAAGAGACTGTGTAAAGGGGGCAGGGTACAAAAGGGAAGAATACATTTAAATAGCAATATGGCATACTGCTTGCGTAAAGCATTGTTCATAGTAAAGTAGTGCAGTAAACTTCAGAGCTCAGCACTGCCTCGACATGAAATATTAGCTGTTAGATTACTGCTTTACTTGTTCCTGCTGCAGCCATGCCACAGAGAATTCACAGGCTCTAAACCATTAGCTGCTCAAATGTTAACAAAACAAAAAATGGTGAATATTATTATAAGCGACACCACTTGCTGACACCTTTAAATCAACAGTGGAGAAGGTGTCTAACTTTCTGTCAGTCACATTAGCTGGTTATGAATAAAAGAGTATTCTACTTTCTGCATAACTTTGCATAATTAATAGTTTTTCATGCAAACTATTGTTTGCCTTAATTGTTGTTTCAACAGCTGTTTTCATTAAATTGTAAAGCTCTTTGTGTCTAATCCTTTGAGCTGCACTATTGATAACAAGAACGCGCTGGAGCTAGCTTTAGAGGAAGAGAGTCCCTGCCAAGCTGGAAAGCAGTCATGAAGTTACTTGAGAAATAAGGCCCTACAGTGGGACTGGTTGTGTAGCTAATCCATTAGTCTTTTCAAAAGGACCTTGCTCTGCACCCTTATGGCTAAATTGACCCAACAACCTATCAATGCCTTTATTTGCTGAGTGGCTGTCCATGAAAGGTCTCCATGCTGGATCCAAGCTGTAATCAAAGCCTCCATCAGTACCAGGGCCCTGATGACACAAATGGCCAAACTTTCGACAAGGCTGGCTGGCTTCCAGCCACACCATTTTGAAGATACAAAGAGGCTGTGTTGTGCTGTGGAATTCATTTTCTTGTTTACTTCCTACAGAAACAAGAGCATAATCAGCACTCAGTGCATCGGATCAGACCGCTGAGTTGTTGACAGAAGCTTGGAGAGGCTTGCCAGCTTTCCACATGAAACACTGGCTTTCTTCTAATACACCCCCCACCGTCTGTGGCCCTGCCAATTGTAGCACATCAGAGCGGCCATTGAGATAATGACCGTGAAGTCTCATGATACACTTTGATGAAGTGTAACATTTTTTAAAGGATTTTTGTCTGTGCCAAAATGATAGAGACAGCTGACTAAAAATCACCCCATCAAAATCAAGGCTGATGAACAGCAGGCAAAGACATGTGCTTCCACAGAGAAAAGGGAGGAGAATTTACAGCCAAAGACTCTCAATGACTATGTGCACCGCAGATTCCTTTATTTTGCTTTTAAATGTTCCTTTGTTTCAAATGAATGTATGTAGCTTTGCCAAGAGAACAATTTCCCCAAATATTTTTTTATTTTGCATCAAAAAATGATTCAGCATTTAGCTTTCATAAAACTAAATAAATACCTTTACTACACAAGCTAATTTTTTTTCTTAACATTAATTTTTGCAACCTTGCAAGGCAGTGTTTTAGAATAGCTGGGACTTAAATATCTCCTCAACCACTTTTAAAGTCTCTAGTGGCAACTGGTTGAACCAACTTAGCTCATGGTAAAACAATTGGAGATGTGTTTTCCATGCAAACCACAAGGAAAAGAAAAAGCAAGACAGTCACTTAAACTTTTACCCTGCTTGCATCAGGAGTGCAATATCTTTCCTAACAGGAAATTCAATACTAGCAGTGGATTCATTGATATACACCAGTGCTGAGGAACCTGGTCTTGGAGGCTAGAGAAAGCCTGCAGAATTTCTTGAACTGGTCATTGACTATGGATCTAGACCACCGCACCGTGCTGATGGAAGTGTGGTTAGGAGATCTTTGAGCTGAATCAATCTGAGCTGGAATTTTCCCAGTGTATCACAGTTACATAAACACCTGTGCAAAATATCTTTGAGCTGAATTAATGGCATAGGGGTGCAGGGGGGAAGGAAGGAGAGAAATCGAGTGGGAAAGGGAAAGCTGTTTTCAGTCACTTTCAACATTTCCCGCTTGCAGAACATTGGTCTGGGGGACTGTATTTTAGACTGTCTTTACTGTAACCAGTACAAAAGCACATGTATTTCTTTTTTTGTCTCCTCAGTGCCATAAGACCAGAACGATTCTCTTTAAAGTCTTTTTCTCTTTTTTGCTGTATTCTTAATAAAATATATTTTTGCCAAGCTTAAATTTACAAAGCATGCTGGAGATCTACAGTGGCAAAGAAGGGTGCAGTAGTCTTCTGGAATAGAGAAAAAATACTGGCAAGCGAACAAAGACATGAA
This sequence comes from Haliaeetus albicilla, assembly GCF_947461875.1. Lineage (NCBI taxonomy): Eukaryota > Metazoa > Chordata > Aves > Accipitriformes > Accipitridae > Haliaeetus > Haliaeetus albicilla. The sequence continues at coordinate 30,746,498 of NC_091516.1, forward strand.
CTTCACTTTGAACCCAGGTACATTGCATGTTGCAACCAACACCCCATGTTCGACTTTGAATAAGGAGTAAAATTGGAAAAAGAAAAAAAAAAAGGGGGGGGAAATCTTTTGCAGTGGGAATGTATGGATGTTACAGCAGTCTTGTCTACTTTCCTGAAAATGCTTCATTAAAGAGAGAAGCACTACTTCAGTGCAAGAGGATACTTCTTTTTATTATGACACAGTCTCTGTAGTAGCGTAAAAGACATACTGGCACTTTGCTTTCTCTGGAGACTGCCTCTTTGCTCTACTGTCTTGATATAAAATAAGATACTTCAGCCTGACAGAATGTGGTTGCTTTTCATATCTGGAAAAAAAAAAAATGGAACAAAAATGACCAGATTTCATGCGGTTTGTGCACAGCAACAACAAGGAAAACTTCTCATTTCTCCCACCCAAAAAAAGAGCAGCTCAGATTTGCTAAGCAGTGGCACAGACTTGATTGACAGACTTGCAGGTTTGAGCATGTCTTTCAAAGAGTTTCGATAAACCGGGCTTTGATACCTCTATCTCCATTTCTAAGCAGGGTCTGGGTTGTATCTTGCATAAGGGATGTGCAATGCCCTTCCATGAACACAGAGAACCATAGAATCAGAGAATCATAGAACAGTTTTTGTTGGAAGGGACCTTTAGAGGCCATAAGGTCCAACCCCCCCTGCAATGAGCAGGGACATCTTTAACTAGACCAGGTTGCTCAGAACCCCATCCAACCTGGCCTTGAACACTTCCAAGGGTCAAGCATCCACAATTTCTCTGGGCAACCTGTTCCAGTGCCTCACAACCTGCATCATAAAAAAATTTATTCCTTATGTCCAATCTAAATCTACTCTTTTTCAGTTTAAAACTGTTTCCCTTTCTCCTGTCACTACAGGCCCTGGTAAAAAGTCTCTCTCCATCTTCCTTATAAAACCCTGTCCAACCTGGCCTTGAATGTTTCCAGGGATGGGGCATCTACCACCTCTCTGGGCAACCTGCTCCAGTGTTTCACAACCCTCAATCGTAAAAAATGTCTTCCTTCTATCTAGTCTGAATCTACCCTTTTTTAGTTTAGAACCATTACCCCTTGTCCTATCGCAACAGGCCCTGCTAAAAATTCTGTCCCCATCTTTCTTATAAGCCCCCTTTAAGTATTGAAAGGCTGCAGTAAGGTGTCCCCAGAGCCTCCTTTTCTCCAGGCTGAACAACTCCAACTCTCTCAGCATTCTTTCATAAGAGAGTTGTTCCAGCCCTCTCTGATCATTTTCATGGCCTTTCTCTAGACCTGCTCCAACAGGTCCATGTCTTTCCTGTGCTGAGGAGTCCAGTGCTGAATGCAGTACTCCAGGTGGGGTCTCACCAGACCAAAGTAGAGGGGCAGAATCACCTCCCTCGACCTGCTGGCCCTGCTTCATTTAATACAGCCCAAGATACAGTTGGCTTTCTGGGCTGCAAGCGCACATTGATGGCTCATGTCCATCTTTTCATCCACCATGACCCCCAAGCCCTTCTTGGCCCGGCTGCTCTCAATTCCTTCATCCCCCAGTCTGTATTGATACCAGGGGTTGCCCCGACCCGGGTGCAGGTCCTGGCACTTGGCCTTGTTGAACCTCATGAGGTTGACATGGGCCCACTTCTTGAGCTTGTCCAGCTCCCTCTGGATGGCATCCCATCCCTCAGGCATGTCAACTGCACCACTCAGCTTGGTGTCATCTGCACCACTCAGCTTGGTGTCATCTGCAAACTTGCTGATGGTGCACTCGATCCCACTGTCTATGTCACTGATGAAGACCTTAAACATTACTGGTTCCAATATGACCTCTGTGGGATACCACTTGTCAGTGGTCTCCATCTGGACATTGAGCTGTTGTCCACTACTCTCTGTATGCAACCATCCATCCAGTTCATCATCCACCAAACAGTCCATCCATCAGATCTGTATCTCTCCAAATTAGAGAGAAGGATGTTGGGGGGGACCACGTCAAAGGCCTTACATCACTGAATGCACACTGGGAAGCCAGTGCCTGAAACACTTTCTAGTCATTTGGTGGTTTAGGGTAAATAACTATTTAAGAAGTCCATCCTAATCATGTTTGCTGCTAACTTGGTGAATGTCCTGTACACCTAAATGCAGACATCCTAGCACAAACAGGAGTTGTAAGAGCAGAGAGTACAAAGGTATCTCCACCCTGTTGCCTTCTCAGAGGCAGAAGTCAGGTGCAAGCATTCACCACATATTACAAGCGCCTTGCTGTCTGTTAATGGCAACAGGTCTATTGACATTAGTATCTCACTTGAAACACGGTCTGTGGAAGTGATGGTCAAATTTTTAATAATGTGGTTTAGTGGTGTTAAAGCAGAAGAACTTTCCTGTCTTACAGAAAAACTTAGAGGAGTCAAAGAACTGAATACGTCATTACAGAAAGTGCTGGCATTGCACTGTGTGCGTGTGTGTGTGTGAACATGAGTGAACCAGGAACTGTTCATACAGGTTGAGAGTGTTCTTTTCCATCTCCTTTTTTTGAAAGAATGTCCTGAGTGTATTAATTTTGGAAAGCAGTTCAAACAATGAGGTTATTCAAGCTGGCCTTGTTTTTGCTGGTTGGTGGATGCCAGCGCACGTGGAATAGGTAAACTTCCAGCAGCCTGGATGGGAATCAGAATAATTAGAACACTTAAAAGGTTTGTACCTTAGAGGCAAAGGCTGTTGTCCTCCCACTTCCATTTTCATTCACATTTCGCAAAACTAGGTAGGAAAGGGAGGACTGAGTTAGGCAGTTTTGCATCTCTGAGTGGGCATCTGTCACTGATAAGCAATTTTGATGGGACTTTGCCGCAGGGAATATTCAACAGTAATATATTCCTAGCTGTACCAGTGAATTTATTCATTATGGATGCCAGCATGAGAAAGCTGAATGAAGTCAAGGGAAATGAAGAAAAGGTTGTGGGGAGAAGATAATGAAAGGAAGAGGTGAGACGGGGGGAGACAGTTAGCAATGTAGGCACGTATGTTTCAAAGCTTCTCAGATTCCCTGAAACTGAGCCTAACTGAAATGAGTAATCGTCAGAATTCAAACGCAGTATTATGATAATCCAAGCATTTTGGAAACCACTTCCCCGTAGAGTCTTTAAGGACTACTTGATGTTGTAGATTATGGTTGGAGGAACTAACATCTGTTGTATTCACCCAAAGCTATGTATATGATTCCATTTTTTCCCCTGTCTTGTAATGATGAAGATTTGCCTTTTTTTTGTTTTGTTTTGGCTTGTTGAATCAGAGTGCATCAAGTAAAAAAAAAAAAAAAGTTGAAGACATTTGTTTATTTCTGGTTTTCATTGTAAAAATAAACTCACAAATTAGAAGAAATAGAAATTCTTGAGAGGAAAATAATGTACCAAGTAATGTTAAATGCTTGTAATTCCTACAAAAAAAGACTCACATCTCAACATATGGTATAAAGTTAGTTGGGAAGCCTATTGTGATATATGCCTATGAGTATACACCCAAACCACGAAGATTTTAACATGAAATGAAACAAAAATATTCATGTGAAAATTGTTACGTTTTTTACATGTACTGTTATTTATATTTTTTTTAATTTATCAGCTTTTATGCATGGCAGTAAGGAGTAATTTGGAAACAATTCAAAGTCAACACCAATTCAAGCAACAAATTCATATTTATTGCATGAAAATAAAAACTATTTTGAAAAATCACAAAAGTCTATGCTACTATGTTCAAAGGGGGCAACAAAATGTATTTTCTTCTACCTTCCCCATCCCACTTTGCATGAAACTATTTGCCAGATAAAACACTGAGCAATTAAAAGACACCTTATTGTAGAAAACAGTATGGTTTTCATGCCAGGTTGATTGTATTTACCTTGCTGTGGGCTCAAAACCTATGATGTAAAATACAGCCAACATACAGTAATGAAAAAACTTTAATGTTTTTTTTCTGCCTTAGAGTCAGAACAGGGTAGAGAAAAGATGTAGTAACCTGACCTTGTTTTAGACTCTAACCTGTTATAAAGTATATTGAACATTTTAAAACTAAGTAATGAATGACATTATGTCCTTAATATAAAAAAACTCGAGGGCTGCAGGATCAACTTGTTTTAATCACAGATTAAAAAGTGGTAGAGGGATGTGACTGCTCCACTCCTTTCCCCCTCAGACAGCATGTACATACATGTGCATTAAAGTAATGCTGTCAATTTGTACAGCCCTTTGTCTATTCAAATTCTGCCACTCCAGTTATAAAGTCAGACACTTTTTATGTACATACAAGTCATGGTGCTGTAGAGACACACCATGGTTAGACACAAATGAACGTGTGTGTATATATATGTACATGACAGCAGTGGTTGTTGGCTTTACGAGCAACATAATTAATCTGATTCCAGTAGTTTTGATCCTTATTAAAGAGGTTTGAATCTTCAGAAGAATGAGGTCCCTTTCCCCTTGCTTTTTTCAAATGTCATATTGATATTTCAAGATGAATGAGGAGGAAGTATTTAGTCTTCTTTTGAATGAACTGTATTTGCATACCAAAAATGTATATCGAAGAATGACACTAGAGCCCCAACTGGCCAATCTTTTATGCATCCTCTGAAAGTAAAAATTTTGCTGGCATGTAGGTTCAAACACCCTTCTCCAGACTATCAGGACCTATAACCTGTCTAAACAACCATCATGGGACTTGCTAGAGACTGTCAGTGCCTTGGTTCTCAAATACCTGTGATTAGTGACAGTGGGAGTGAATTTACACAAACTCTTAAGCTTAATGGTGCATTTTTTAACTTGTTCATTTATTCTTACATCATTATTGGTTATTTTAATATTTTTTGTAGTTAAATTGGAGCTATTAACTAGAGGCAAATGCACTTTCACTAAGAGCAAAACAAAACCTTCATCTCCCTGATTAGGTGAAGCTTCACTGGTGGGAAGCGGAGCTATCATCAGCATCCAACTCCAAGACAACACTTATTACAGATCATCCAATTGCATACATAGGAATAGTGGCTCTTGCCTGAATGCAACAAACAGGTTTGTGATCCAATGAGAGATTACATTTCATACACACTACAAATCCTCTTACGATACAGTGAAAAAGATTATTTGCTCTTGTACTCATTGCAATGAAAGATTTTTAGCTGCTAGGAAAGCAATAGGGTTTTCTCTCTTGTTCTTTTTTTTTAAGAGTTATTTATCTCTGAAGGACTGTATGCCTCTGGCAAATTCTGAGTTTTAAAATACAGAGGCACTAAATGAAATTCTGAGCCCAGTGAAGCCAGCTGAAATCTGCAGAGGCAGGATTTTGCCTACTGTTTGGAAAACATTGTTTGCAGTGATCAGATAGCAACCATTGCTGACATCTAGCAGAGAAAACACTAACTACTCAGCTGTCAGTAGCACTCAACTGTTTCTTCTTCTCCTTGTGCAGACACTAGGGTTATGTGACCAAAACCAGGTAAGTGCTTAGAAACAAAACCAGGTAAGTGCTTAGAAACAATCAATGCTCAAGATAGCAGAAATCATAGGGCTAAGCCCTTTCTCCACATAAGCTCCTGTAAAGTAAGGACCACTGCTGCCTTATATTCTTTACTTCAGTCAGATTTCTTAAGATGGACAATGGCAGAATCTGTTCACCACAGGAGAGTACAGCTTAAAAGTCTCAGGAGAGACTTCAAATATCTACTGGTATGTTAACAAGCATGAAAGTTCTTGTGCAAATTTATGTAGACATGGTCCTGGCTTCGGGATATACAATTAGATAGAATAGCTTTGGATGGGATAGCTTGTGCACTTATCTTATGAGAAATCTGTCTTAGTGAGATTCCTTTATTGCCATAAAAGGAAAAACACAAAAGCCAGATCACCTCACTTTCCTTTATAGCACCACAGCTTGAAAGTACAGGGAGTTGTTCATCAGAGATTCAGACTCAGGAAAGCATGAAAACTGAGACTTGTTTATGAAATGTTTCACCTTCTTGCTTTGAACTGTGCCTGCTCTTGCTGAGACAAAACATCTAGACTGTTTCTACTGTAATATCGCCTCAAAGGGCTCATAGGGTTTTTTAAGAGTACGTTCTGTGTGTTGAAAGTGTTTTGTGAGAGAATTACTAAGAAAGTTTAGCAAGAGGTCTTTTAGATTGTTGCCTGAATTTAGGAATCCTTATCTATAACCCTCAAATTAACAATGCTGCTGTTCTTTACATCATTTGTCCTTGAGAAATCCTGTACAAAATTTGGTGCTGTGAGAGATAAAAATGCACAGAAACACCACTGCAATGAAAATAGGCCTCTTTTTAAGAAGCAGGCCCCATTTTTAAAGAACGCTACAATGTGTTACATGAAGCGGTTATTTACAGGATACTGTGAGTCCTGAAATAAAATGACAGAAACTAGATTCTCCTTCAGGAAATTATTTTAAATCTCAATGACTTCATGTGAAATTGGGACCTTCACTAGAAAACTGGATATTGTTTCAGTGAAAGAACAATGATATTCTAAACCTTAAATCAATACTTAAGCTTGATATAGACATGTTCTGAAAACATGTCTTTCTTTCCAGCTCTGGGACCCTGATACTATTGTGAAGTGTTCCTTTTTTTTTTTTTTCATTTCTTCTTTAGATAAAAACCTTACAGAATTAAGAAATGGAATATTAGTCCACGTGTTGCTTTACAACAAAGAGGCTTCTGAAGGAATCAAGCTGTGGAAGTTCTGAATCTTCAGGTCATAGTTAATTTGATAATTACTGGAGTTTTAATGCTTCAATATGGACTGCTCTGTCTGTATGAACTGTGCAAGAGACATCTGTGTCTGTGAACCAACATTTTCAGTCACCTCTCAGTTTAGATACTCACTGGATTTAATTTATTTAGCAGAGTTAGACTGATCTTTTCAGCTGTGGATTTGTCTCTACAGCTATGCAGTATACTTAAATTCAATAAAGACATCCCTTTCACTGCTGTTGAAGTTAATGGCAAAACTGTGACTTGTTTCCAAAGGAAATGGGCAATAATATTACTCTATGTATTGTGATTGTTAGGTACTGTGTTCTGAGAAAAACACGCTATTTATTTACCTTAGAGTTGATGTTCCAGTATTTCATAATTTTTCATTAAACCCAATGCATCTTTCTCATCTTTTGCCTTGTTCTGATCACATTTAAATTGGTACAGTGCAGTGTTTGCCTTGCTACCTGCTACTTGCTCAACAGAAATTAAGTGATTGCTTTCCTTTGTGATTTGTAAGCTCTTCCAGGCATAATTTTGCTTTCTGCCAACCACCCATATTCATTTGTTAACATAGTTCCTTTTGTTGAGTGAATATTGATTTAGAAATTCCCAATTAGAAAATGTGTGTCCTACTTTATTTTATCTTGCATATGAATGTGGAGTGACTAATGTGCTGAAATCATAAAGTCAGGTCATATAATTTATTCATCTATAATGACACAACTCATCTAGATCAGGAAAGAGGTAGAGAATATTTCTGTTGACTGAAACCTCCGACTGCTGGCAAACAGAAGTATCCCATGGATTGTTTTCTGTCAAAGCATCACATTTAGCAATGTGGCTCAACACCTTGTCTCTCCAAATCTAATGTGGCATTTTTTTGCCAGAGGCCCAGCAAGTCCTATCCTTTCCTTGAATATGTACTCCACTGATGGCTTGCAGTTTAGCAGAAAAATCTTGGAGGGGCATTTATTAACAGCTTATGAATACATGCCTGTAGTGTGCTGTCAGGCAGGATGGAATGAAAGCCAGTTGGCTTAAACCATCAAAAAGGAAAACTAATAGGTCATTAATCCACACCCTAGAGTACCTTCTCATTTAACACATTAGAAAGATTTTTTCCATTTTAAACAGTAAATTTTTTAAAGTAATTTTTTGTATAAACAAATCCTGAAGAAGGCAGAATACAAAGAATATATATAATTTGATTGGCACGATGGCATGGGGACAGAGGGAAGGGAGAAACTTAAATATGGGGTAAAACAGCAGGCAAAATCCTTTTAAGAAGGGATACATTAAATATTAGGAAATTACATTGCAAAAAAAGTTATGATGTAAGGCAATTTTTTGTGGAAGTTGGGAGGCAATATTGTTGAAGAAAGTCAATGCTACACTAGATATCCATTTACAGTGCTTGATGAGAAATATTTAAATCAATCCTTACATGATATGGGAGTCTTGAAGTTGCTTCCAGGTTTATTATAACATTACAATACTTTGTTAGTAACATATGACAAAGACCTAGGGAAAGTACAGAAAGCCACTGTACCAAGGCCATTAAAACAGATTAAAAAATGCATAAATAAAGTCCTGTAATTTAGTAATCTCTTTTTAGTTCCCATTAATGAAACTTGGCCCATGATACCAACTGAGTAAAGGGCTGAGGACAGAGAAGAAAATGAAAAGCAAGAACTATCATTGTCATTCTCTCAATTGCAGGTATTTACATATTGGCACAAAAAACTTCCTTCTTGTGGTGTTTATTATTCTGCGTGTGCAAAGAACTGTATATTCTGTGGAATAAATTCTTTTAATTTCCCATCATCTAGTCTTTGTGCACATTAGATATTATTTTGCCTGCGTAGCTTGAAGCTAGTTTCAAAATTAGGAATGGCCATTAACAAAAGGAAGGACTCCAAGGCCTGCTTTCATTGAAGTCTCATTCTAAAGGGAAGGGGAATTAAACTAATGTGCACAGCTTTACCACAAGCATCCACTCTGGTTTTGGAAGATCAGGTATGAAAGGCCATTTCTTTTGCATCCAATTTTCTGGGAGGGGAGTTTAACTGGCAAAAGGAACTTAAGTGGAATCTACTCTTTCACTTCTCTGTTGCATGGAGAACAGAGGCAATCAGACAAAAGGAAGTTAGTCCTCTTGGGTTTTTGTAGTTTGCATTTTTAATTTTTGCTGTGATTGGACAGTTACAAATGTTGGGGTGGGGGAGGAAAACTAAATGAATGGGACTACCTCTCTGGAAGTATGCTAGGGAGGTGTATTGTCCTAGAAAGCTATAGAGAAATACAGGTCAGGAACACTGGTAGTATTGGTGCTGAGCAACTGAGCATGCTCCTCACAGTGGTTCCAGAAGCCCGAGCAGAGTGCTTTGAGATAATTGGTTATATTTTCCTGGCCATCTTGATTATGAACAAGGATTTAGAAGAGAAAGCTTGGCCACTGGCAACCCTGTACCTTTCTCCCATGAGACAGGACTAAAAGTTGACCACATGCAACTTCCCTCTAAACAGTGCAACAAGCAGAGCTTTGAGGCACTGTAAATTAATCTGGTAACATCTATGCCACTGCACATGGCACAGCAGTTTAGTTCCTATAACTCCAGTATTTATCTAGACCTTTTCCATGTTTGTCTTTTCTAAGTGTTCTTTTGCAATTAGAGCAAATCAGATATTCAAGAATGTTGATGAGAAATATTGAATTAGTTTTTGCTGCACTACACAATCTTATTTCATAAAATATCCTTTGCCATTATTTCAAATAATACATTTGGGAAGGTGAACACTCACTACAGGTTTTCATCCTATACTAATACAGAAGCTTCTTATTAAGGAAATCCAGTCTAAGTTTGAATGTTTCAACAGAACTATGTTATCATATTTCTGCCAGTCATTTTTCTAATAGTTACTAACTTAGTGAAATCATTATCAGCCCAGCAAAGCAAGTTCAAACAAAGGGAACTGCTCCATCTAGAGTTCCATCTTGCACACAGGCTTATTAAATATTTTAATCAATTATTTTACCAGCTGTCATGGCCCATAGCATCAGCTGTCTCTGACTTTGTTATTTAAATAATTTAGGAACAATGAATCTGCCAACAACCTTAAAAAAACAGTGGTACACATGATCTGGTGGTCTCAAACTAATTATAAATATCTGAGGGGAAGGCATGCACATAACAAAAGATAACTAGTTTTGCAGTAGTGTAGCACAGGAAGAAGTTTTGTCCAGAGGTAAGGTGCTCAGATTCTGATTTAAAGCATGAAAATGATAATTCCTTTAATTTTATCAAAACTAGTCTAAATCTAGTGCACATTTCTGCAAATAGTTATTTCATAAGTAACTTCCTGTGGCAATGAGTTCCACAGAATATAAAGGTATCACCTAAACCTATACTGAAATATATATATAGTTTGCATCTTAATTTACTGAAAGCACTTTAGGTTTTGTATTCAGAGAAAATAAAATATCATTCCTGAATTAGCCTTCTCTTGATCTTTATCCTACTTAACATATCTGAATGTCTTTCTTACTAACGAGTTTAATTTCCAAATTAAAACAACAACAAAAAATTCTTTTTAGATTTCCACTTCCACTGTACCTCTCCTGTCAAGGTTTTTATCTTCTCTTTTCTATTTTTCCAGTACATTTTTTCAATTAGTTAATGAAAACTGAATGCACTCATCAAGGTGAGAAAACTGGTAATTGCATTTTAATTAGACAAATCTTGTGCAGTGCTACATCAAGGCAGTTATTTTAGAAGATACCTTTATACAACTGAAAAAGCTAGTAGGGGAGAAGATCTAGATACAGAAAATCACATAAAAATACAGCAATGTTCAATACATTTTGATAACTGTGGGGTGAGACAATGTGTAGCTCATGTCAGCCAAGCCACAGCAGCCACCTTTCTGTCTGCTCTCCGCCCATGCAAATAAGACATGTTCTAAGCTGATTTAGCCCAGTCAAGCTGAACAGAATTACACTGCAGCTGCAGAGGACTGTCTCTGTGGAAACAGTTACCACCAAGCAGCTAAAAAACAAGAGCTTTGTTGCATTTGTCGAATCTCAGTGCTAAGTACAGCAAAGGCAACTTCTTTGCTGAGTCAGCTTGCCTGTTGTGAGCAATGTGATGCTCTGCTCTACCCAGACTGTTATTGCTGTCACTGGTTTAGAGCTCACTTGTTTCTTAACACTACACGGCAGTCCCCCAAATCATATGTCTCTTGATCTGACAGCGCTGGTTAATTTGGCCTTATCACAGTGTGACTGGGGTTAAAGTTAGAGCTCTGAGTCCATTCAGGAGGTGAGACATAGCAATATCCAGAAATAAAGCAGAAAAAGGCTGTGTGACCACTGTCCCCAGTGGGATCATGGAAGACGAGCCATTAGTAGACCTACTGGAATGACTGTGCTAAATTTTAGGACCTGGATGTTCAAGTAGAGAGATATCAAAATGCCTGTTCATTTTTCCAAATGCCCAAGGCCTGGTGCAACCCAAAGTTATTAGTCTGAATCGATGTACACAATGGGAGTCACAGCAAAGACGTCTCATCTTGGATTTGTAAACGCCTGAAAAGATATACACAAGTGAGATATATAATTAAAAATGGCACTATACTTCTTACAGTCTTTAATCTTGTTTTTAATTGAACTCAATGAATTATACTCCAGACAAGCAATTATCTGACTGAACTTTATGATCTTTCTAAAAACAAAAGTTAAAGATGGCTTAAGCCTTCCTTCTCTGCAGATCATTGGCTAGTAAAACACCATGCAGACAAATTAAGAAAAAATGGTAAAGACTCAACCAAACACTGAATTATGCAGGTTGTTTTTCAATGTTTCGATGGAATATTTATGTGGAAGTAAAGGCCTGTCTATTTTATATGCTGGGTAAAGATCAAGTATTAATTTATTTCACTACACATTTTCTAATGCAAAAGTAGATATGTAGGCACTCCAGATGAATTGAGAGAAAAAAAAAAAATCCACCCTGCTGTCTTCTGGGTTTGTCTATGTAAAAAAGAAAAATCATGGGGAATGTACATATCTTTCTCGGAATTATGAGGCTAATGTCCTTTTCTTTTATTGTATTATGGATATCTCTTAACATTTTCACAAAGGAGCAGATACAAATCAGTAACAGGAACAAGTAGGAAAGATTGATGTGACCCTTTAACAGGACTGATGGAACAGGGGCAAGCCATGCTTAGATGCCCAGGCAAATAACAAAAGCCTGAATTTCTTTTTTCTTTTCTTAAATTTAGCTTGCTCTACACTAGATCAAAATACTGCCTGGAAGAATGCCAGCCTGTGGTCTTTTACAGATAATTTCATTGATGTTTCAAAGAATTCTTACAATAAAACACAAACTTTATCTGCAGTCAGCCTACTTGCGTTATATTTGCCTCACAAAGTAGTTCTACAAGTGAAGGAAAGTGCTCACACTCTAGTCATGATTTATTGCCAAAATTGTTCTGAGGAACCCAGCTGGCAGACAAGGTTTCTTTTAAGAACAAAACAGAAAGGTTCATGTAAGAAAGAATCATGTAGGCACAGGAAGAATCTCTGTGAAGTTACCTGCAGTGGTTGTAAAGTATACCTCGCTTCCCACCTCAGAGACAGCATCTGGGTGAGGCTCAGACCACATCGTCCGTCTGGGAGATTGCTGCTTGTCCTGAAAATAGGTCATAAGACTTTTGAGAATGTGTTCAAATAGACTGGAAGCTGCCTTACCAGTTAAATTTTTCAGTTCATAAAGAACATGCAAGGCTCATCTTAAAAACATATCTCTGACTCTCAAATACGTCCAGTCCAACCATCCCATTATTCCACAAAGCATCTGCTTCAACTTGACACTGAAATAGACATAGGGCATATTTTAAAGTGGCACTTTTCCATAATTTTGTTCCAAATAAAGTCATTATTATGGGCAGTGAACCCAGGAGGGAAGTTCACTGTAATTTGATCCTCCTCCACTAATTGAATTCTTTTTTTCAATTGCTCATTTAATCTTTGATACTAATTTTGATGCTACCAGAGGCTGGGGGGAGGGCGGGTGAGGTGGAACCCTCTCCCTGCTCAGGGCAAAATAAGCCTTTCAAAGATATTTTACAGTCACTAACACATGCTCTAGTAATAGCCAATAAATGTGTATAAAAAGAGATGGCAACTGGCCTGAGGAAATACAGTCATGGGCTGTATCTAACCTCTGGGTCACAAGTTCCCCACCCTTGTGGTCCACAGTAGAGAAAGAATTATTGATGATTGCTACAGATTTGGGTACTAAACCTACAAATTAATCCCACTTTGAAATCCACTTAGTATTCTGAAGGCAGGCAGGCTCAAGAAAACAGAACTTAAAAATGTGATGAAGCACAATAGATTAATGTATCCACAATGGGCAGCTGCAGTACAGTTATCAGATCCTGTGTATAAAACAGAAGGTATAACATTTCACCAAATTATTCCTTCTGCTCGTCCTTAACTTGCACTTTAAAAAAATTCATAATGACATTCATTGGAGGTTTCAGGAAAAAGAGAATCCACTGCAGTAGTCTAAAGGTTAATAAGTCAGTAAGTCACAGAGGAAAGGTGCACTTTAAAAAACATGCCTGTACTTTCCAAAACTATTTTAATGTTGTTTATATATAAAAAAGAAGCAATTAAGCTTATTCCCAAAACTATGGTGACATTTCCTGTTTCTTACTCCAATATTCCCCTTACATACTGTAAAGAGGAAGAAAAAAAAATTTACCAGATGTGTGACTGTTATCTGACAGAAGTAGGAATACTATTTTCTAAACTTTTTATGCTAAAATTTAAACCTCTGGATACTGCTTTAAAAAAGGTGAATGGCAATGAAGAAAGCAAAGGTTTTCAGCAAAAGGGGTACACATTTGACTTGGATGATAACAATATTGCATGAGCGTTCACAGTGCACTGAAGTCACTTGTAAGACCAACTCATTAACTAAAAAAGGGCTAGAACTTTGCCAAGGAACATTGCTGCTACTAACATGAATAGGAGACTGCACATATGTTTTCTTTTGGGTGTTTTTTCTTTAAAAGACTTTGAGAATATGTGTATTTTAATATGATTAATACGCAACAGAAGTTAATCAAAGAGCTCAAAACATTAAACCACAGAAATATGAATTCTTTTAACTTCATAATCAAGAGGGAACTGTAAATAGGTTCAAAGTTTATTTGGTTGCCGGTTTCTGTGTTACAATGTTTACTTGACATTTTTAAACAACTGCTGACATTTAAATAAAAAATGCATTCAGGACTTCTGAGTAAAATTCTTACTGAATTGTAGAAATTGGTCTTCAGCTGCGATGTATCTAATATACTTTGAAAAAACAGGTAATTTAAAAAATAATAAGGATTTTAAAAAATGAGTGGCTACCTTCTTCAGTTCTTAAAGTATGTTTAGAACTGTCTTATTGTTTATAGCAGACCTCTGAATTATGATACTGCTTAGTCAGAGTCATGTATTTTGTTTTCTGAAAAACATTTATTGGAGTACTGAGCAAAAGTATGAATCATGTTTGTCAGTCATGCTCATAATATACTATTTTTCACAAGATACAACTATATCACCCTGTAACTGTGATAGTACCATTAAAATATGTACTATTCCACTAATTATACAGTCTGATTTACCTCAGTTAAAATGGAGTTAGATGATTGATATTCTCAGTTTAACTCCTCTTTTTTTTTTTTACTTGCTAGTCCCAGCCACCTAAAATTCTGTCAAAAAGCTGGGGTTTGGGTTTTTTTCACTTCAATTTTCCTTTTGGTGTTATTTTAACAGATTAAATAAATTAAGGATGAGATTTTCAGAAGTGTTTTGGTTGCACTAACTCTGCTCTCACTCATGTCAGCTGCCTTTTCTAGGAGCAGCCAGCCAAACCTGAGTTTTAGCAAATTTCTGAAAGATTTTCATCCTAAGTCACTCATCTTCTATTGCTGTGGTGCTTCTGCATGGTCTGAAACTAATTTGACTGCAGCAGTGGTTTAGAATCTGCTCTAGAGCACTCAAGAAATAGTGTATCTTTTAATGCTTTTCCTTAAAGTTAGATAGATCACAACCTTGAACAAGATTGTCTAATCTTGGGTTTTCCTTGGGGAAGAGGTGTTTTCTCCTACCTCTGATGTGTTTACTATCTTTATGTGAACTTATTGTTGCCTGTTTTATTTGTGAAACACATATAACTTTTCTTGTTTAACAGACAAATTGAGAAATTCCTGAACAGGACATAACCACTATATAATAGTACTCTTAAGGCTTGCTGTCACCTCCTCTTTCTGCTCTGGAACTGCTTCTTTCAATCTCTTTGCTCCATATAAGAATGAGCCATATTCCCCCATTTGTACAATTCACAGTGAAAAGTCTGGCTAAGCTTTTGCATATGCTGGTTACACTTCCTTCTACATTCTTTGCTTACTCTTCCTTTACTACCTGTAGCCCATTATCAAAGACAGTAACACCTTCACTCAGCTTTCTTAGAGTGGTTTCTTTCCAACAGAAGTAACTGTAATACCTTCAGACTATATCTATATGACCCTGGAAAATGTGTACCTCACAGCTGGAGCTACTTGGCATTTTCCTATTAGTGATGCCATCAAAATGTTGTACTTTGGTACAACAAACAACGGTGAAACACAGGTGAGTTTCTACTTCAATGGTACATGAACAAAGAGATCCATAAGACATATTAACTTCTGAGCATGTTATTGATGACTGTCTACAGACACTTTAGTGTGAGGGTGGGAAAGATAATATCATTTTAAAAAAAATAGATGAGATTCCTTCTCTTGGCTCAGTCCCTAGGTCAAAGTGGATTCATCATCCAGTAATATAGATAACTTCATGGTAAAGATGTAAACTTTCTCCAGTTTGAGAAATGTTCCTGACTGGACCCAGGTATGTGTTATATTGTTCTTGCAGGAGATGAATAGTAAAAAGCATTTAGAGTCATAGAATCATAGACTGGTTTGGGTTGGAAGGGACCTTCAGAGATCATCTAGGTCAACTCCCCTACCATCAGCAGGGACATCTTTCACTAGATCAAGTTGCTCAAAGCCCCATGCAACCTGGCCTTGAACACTTCCAGGGGTCAAGCATTCACAACTTCTCTGGGCAACCTGTTCCAGTGCCTCACAACCTGCATCATAAAAAAATTTATTCCTTATGTCCAATCTAAATCTACTCTCTTTCAGTTTAAAACTGTTTCCCCTTCTCCTGTCGCTACAGGCCCCAGTAAAAAGTGTCTCTCCATCTTCCTTACAAAACCCTTTTAAGTATTGAAAGGCTGCAGTAAGGTGTCCCCAGAGCCTCCTTTTCTCCAGGCTGAACAACTCCAACTCTCTCAGCATTCTTTCATAAGAGAGTTGTTCCAGCCCTCTCTGATCATTTTCACGGCCTTTCTCTAGACCTGCTCCAACAGGTCCACGTCTTTCCTGTGCTGAGGAGTCCAGTGCTGGATGCAGTACTCCAGGTGGGGTCTCACCAGACCAAAGTAGAGGGGCAGAATCACCTCCCTCGACCTGCTGGCCCTGCTTCATTTAATACAGCCGGCTTTCTGGGCTGCAAGCGCACATTGATGGCTCATGTCCATCTTTTCATCCACCATGACCCCCAAGCCCTTCTTGGCCCGGCTGCTCTCAATTCCTTCATCCCCCAGTCTGTATTGATACCACGGGTTGCCCCGACCCAGGTGCAGGTCCTGGCACTTGGCCTTGTTGAACCTCATGAGGTTGACATGGGCCCACTTCTTGAGCTTGTCCAGCTCCCTCTGGATGGCATTCCATCCCTCAGGCAAGTCAACTGCACCACTCAGCTTGGTGTCATCTGCAAACTTGCTGATGGTGCACTTGATCCCACTGTCTATGTCACTGATGAAGACCTTAAACATTACTGGTTCCAATATGACCTCTGTGGGATACCACTTGTCAGTGGTCTAAAGCTGAGCTTTACGGGGAAAACTTAATTCCCAACTCTTAGAGCATAGGATAAATTTATACCAAATAATTGACAATGTCACAATTTCATGCCATTATTAAACTGCTTACACCTTCCTGCTTCTGATGGATTACAGAGCAAATTTGTCAAGCAGGGAAATTCAAGTACATTTGAAATCCACATCCAAACTGAAAGAAACACCTTCTGGTGATGCAACTGTTACTAGATTAGATGAGTTTAATGTAAAACAAGAATTAAGCATCAAAATGGTTGATCCCCAACTAGTACTTTTCAGTCGTTATCCATCACTAACTCACACTATTCAGGTTTATGCTTTGATGTGGAATACATTTGTTGTGCTTACAACATAAAGGATTCTGTAAAGGTAATTGTGCATAACTTTTTAAATTTGTATTTGTACTTTAAATTGCATAGTGGTTAACAGTCTGGACAGGTACAGTGTATGGGAAACCCATTTAATTAAAGTGCAGTTAAATCAACAAAATGTAAGTAATGAAAACACAGTTATGGTTTAAAAAAGAAAAGATGTTTCAGGATAAAAATAAACAGCAGTTTATTGACTCAGCTCAAATCAGTTCACTCTCAGTGACATCTAAGTTCTAGAGTATCTGTAGAATAAAAAATTTTTAGGATAAAAATCTGACAGAATTTTTTTCTTATAATAGTTTATATTTGTACAATGAATCTGCAAAACAGCTCCTAGAGTTTGCAAGCATGTACAAGAACTCCCTAATATTCAACACACCCCTTCACAACAGATAGCTATGCTATGTAGTCAGGTTAGTATTTCTGGAAAAGATGTGCCACTCCTCAGTTTCCTGACAGGCTGATAAATCAGTGTAAATATTAGAAGTTATGTATCCATATTAATCTAACAAGTTCCTACACCTGTATTCATAAGTAGTCATATGTAAACCTCAAAAGATTCAGCATTTTGCTTAGATTCAGATGTCTGGTGAGGTTAAATGTTCATTCAAAGCTTATCCAAACCTCTCTGGTCTGAAAATCTAAAGATAAGGCTTTCTTATAAGATTTCCTGTACATCCTCCGTTTATCTAACCTAGCAGAACAGCCAAGAGAAGTGAGTACCTCTAAAACCACAACAAACATGAGCCTGCTCATTCTTACCTAAACTTGCTTTTTCTCTGGTTGAATACTGTAAAATTGGCATTTATTTTAAATGCCATGTACATACATTTCTAGCATTTGAGTAGCTCTTTAAGAATACTGAGTAAACAGGCTCTTCATTTTTGGCTACATGTTCATTTTGTCCATGGTTCTTTTATGCTTCCCATTTGGGAACGTTCACTGAACAGATTTTTGTTTATGCAAAGATTTTGAGAATGACTGTTCTTTGTAGAAATACACCTGTACACAAATGTGCTAATATACAAAGTATAAAAGTTTCAGACATGCAACAATGTTGCAAACAAGATGCAAACATTTAACAATCACTGTCATTAAGCCATCTCCTCTATCCATAGTGGGTCATGGGTTGAGAAAGGCCCACATAACAGAGATTTAGAGGTGGGGGAACCACCACTGGGAATGTGCTTACAGGTGTCATTGAGAGGCCCTTAAGCATCTCGTAGCTCACAGTAAACCTATTGCTGTATTAGCTTTGGTCAGCTACCACACTGTTGTGGCTTTGTTCACACAGCTTCACAGTGCAAGACTGCAGGTTATATACACAACATTATGAAATTATTGTCAACTTATTGTCAGCTCATCATCTTATCACTAGTGCTGTAATGCACTAAGGTGTTTTTAAACCCCAGATTCATATAGAATGCTAAAAAAAAGTCTGTTATATTAGAACCATGGCTTAAAAATATAACAAGTTGCTAGCTTTCTAGGTTATGGATAAAAGTTCAAAAAGTTAATGTCAGAAGTTACAAGTCAAAAAATAAGCAAAGACCCCCCAAATATTTATAAAATTCAGTATTTTTAAGTCAAATTTATGTTGGGGTGTGCTAAGAGGGGGATGTTTGGAAATTCAGTGTAAGCAATATAAAATAAGGCAATATTGAACTCATTGAAATTCTGGATTGATGAACTAGCATAATGCTTGATATCTTTCTTTTTTACTTCTGTGAATTTCTGGGACTTCCAAGGCAATTTAATCTGGTATGGATTGAACAGGAAATGAGTGTTAGTCTCATCCTTTGTGCAAGTACAACTAAAAAATAACTATCAAATTTTTGCACACCATGACACATTTTTAGAATTTTGTTTCATGCTTGTGTACACTTACACTTATTCACCCTAATTTACAGCACCTGTTGCACATACCAAGTTTCACGTTTATGTATCCACAGCCTATGACTGCCAGTCTTTGTACAGCCTCTCTGCTTTAAAAGAAGGCTGATGAAAATGCCTGTGAGCAATTAGCAGGATTCTATATTCATAGTGTCAGCAACATCAATACTCTCATTGCTAGTAGAAAAACTTAGTTGGTTGCAAACTGAATGGGAACTGTGACTCTCAGCCTTGTAGTAAATCACATAGTGGACGTTAAGAGTGTTGTTGTTATTATTATAAACTTCACATATGCATCAAAGTCCCTGTGCAAGGCAACTGTGAATACAGTACTAGATTTAAATAAATGTCATACTTCCTACTGTCAGTTAATCACTTCGCAGTTCCTTGCAGTTCTATCTGCTGTAATGTGTTTCAGCAACAGCTTAAATGATAAATACAGGCCTCCCACTTTTGATTTGTAAAATGCCACACATACTGTAGGCCCCCTTGAGTTTGAAACTCTGGTGTAATCAGCTCACACAAACTACTCAGGATCATTTGTACTGTTCAGAAAAAACAAATGCACTGTATATTGATGCATACGTATAGAACATTTTAACTGTGTCATCTTAAAGCAAATTATAAAAATCCCTTTCCAAGGAAATCTTGAAGAATTATTTTAAAGAAAAAAAAATGGCAAAAGATTTTTATTGGACGCGTAGAACTGGATTTCATAAAAATGACACACCAGTGCTCCTGGAAGGCCAAATTGTATGACTTGAAAAGTATCAAGCCTATAATATCAGATTTTCTAAACATTTTTACAATTCCAAGCAGAATATCTGCAACATAATCAAATATCTCAAACATTTGATATCCAAATAAATAATCTCAGAATTAAGGATAAGCTTGAGCCTTTTTATCCCAACTATTGCTGATGTTACACTTTGAGAACATTCTGAACCAAACCTTTTGAACGTTTGTCTGGATGCCTGAAATCTAAAGCTGAATTCAGCTCAAAACTGACAATACTTTTGCCTAATATTTTCTGTCTAGTCTATCATGCCTTTACAGGGTATGAGAGAAGGCAAATGCACAGCTGTGAAGGAAAGAAAATATGACCTCCAAACTCCACACCCATAAAGTGACTGTTAAAGGTATGGTCTCCAGAGAGCTCAGCAATTTAACATAGTAGTACTATACACCTGGAACACTGATATTTAATTTTATATTTTGGTTATTGAGTCAGGTTGTCATCTACACCAGATTTCTGTGGGATCAGAAACAGGAAGAGCAAAACTTGACATAGCTGTACGTTCTTCCACTCCTGTCTTGCTATTGCTCCTACCCTCCTTTAAAAAAAGAATTTAATATAATTTCACTGGAGTTTGACATGGGCTGGTGCACCACAGATCTCTCACCTCCAACAAAGAAGGCCTGTCCCAATCCTCTTTATTCCTTTCAGAACAGCAATTTTTGATCTGCAGGGAATTTGTCCAGGATAGGGAAAATTATGTGTCATCCAGTCCATTGAAAAATATACAAAGCCTTCTCTTTCTGGAGAGAGAATTGAGTTAGTTACAACTCAAAATAAAGCAATGATTACTCGGGAAAATGCTGTCTAAACAGTGATTTTATGGTGGAAAGTACTGAAAAGAAACACATTTTCATCAGTCCATATGAAGTCTCTGTCAAACACACATATAGTAAATAGTTATAAGCATGTCTAAGTATGACAAAACCATCACCAGCCAGCATTCAGTAGGTCTAGAAGGTCACTTCCCACTAAAACAATTGAGTATCCATCACCCCAAAAGCTTGATGCCTCACAAACAGAGCAACTTTGTTTCTCAGCTATCTGAAACATTAGCCTTGCCCCTGCTTCCCTCCTGTCGTCGTTTAACCCCAGCTGGCAGCAAAGACCCACGCAGCCCCTCACTTACTCCCCTCACAGTGGGATGGGGGAGAACTGGAAGGGTAAAAGTGAGAAAACTCTTGGGATGAGATTTGAGATAAAGACAATTTAATAGGTAAAGCAAAAGCTGTGCACGCAAGCAAAGCAAAACAAGGAATTTGTTCACCACTTCCCATCGGCAGGCAGGGGTTCAGCCATCTCTGGGAAAGCAGGGCTCCAGCACGTGTAATGGTTACTTGGGAAGACAAATGCCATAACTCCAAATGTTCCCCCCTTCCTTCTTCTTCCCCCAGCTTTATACGCTGAGCATGACGACATATGGTCTGGAATATCCCTTGGATCAGTTGGGGTCAGCTGTCCCGGCTGTGTCCCCTCCCAACTTCTCGTGGGCCCCCAGCCTCCTCACTGGTGGGGTGAGAAGCAGAAGAGGCCTTGATACTGTGTAAGCACTGCTCAGCAGTAACAAAAATATCTCAGCATTATCATCAACGCTGTTTTCAGCACAAATCCAAAGCATCACTCCATACCAGCTACTATGGAGAAAATTATCTCTATCCCAGCCAAAACCAGCACACCTCCATTTGTTGCTTAATAATCAGTAATCACATCTTTTTTGTATGTCTAGTTTTGTGAATCAAGCTGTAATTCAAATTTGCTCAGATCTGTAGATTTTATGCTGTAATGCCAGGGGAACTCCATTTCCATTTCTGCACAGAAAATATTTATGTGAGCAAAACCATGCCTCTTATTTTTGCTGTATAAGTGGCAATGTTCAATCTCTCTTTTTCCTTCCTCTTTCTCTCCTTTCCTCCTACAAATAGCCAAAGCTCACTTTAGACAATTCTTGAATCTTTCTGACAGTTAAAAACTGTGATCAGACAGGGTGAATGATTCCACTGAATTTTGATCTGATCTCATCTTTCCTTGTGTAAGAAATGACCTGATCTGAACTGTAATCAGAACACAGAAAATCATGCTTCTTTAGCAGGTTTTTTTCCTCTGCCATGACATATCTTCACACCAAATTCTTAAATATAGAACACCTAGAAGACGTAGACTTCCAGTCACAAGGGTCTTTTTCTCTCTTAGATATTATAAATTGAAATAAATATTATTAACAACCTATACTAAATCTGTAAAGATTTCTTCCTTGTAGGAGTTGTGATGATTTTATAGTGTGTTTATTAGTGACACATACAGTGAGATAAAGTTTGATGGAAGGCATCATGTAGCCAATGGTAACTTTATAGTCAATGAACTTCAAATGACATTTAAAATAAACTTTCTTGTGCTTTAATTTTTTTGCATTTGACTTTTTATGCACTTCTTTTTCCCCCCATTTAATTTTTAAATCCAAATATTCATGTTTCAAGTAGTACTGTGGTGCAGGCACACAAAAAATAGCTTAAAAGCTGTATTAAAAATTAAATTTTAAATGGACCCTAAGGTTCTTGACATTTTTGGTAAGTTCTTCTTTTAACAGTTTTCTGTGTGTTTCTTATCTCACTGCTAACAGCTTTGCAGCAATTCTCAGTACATTTAGCAATAATACTGCATCCTTCTGGTCTTAAATCTCACTTGAATAAAATCATGTGGGTGAAACCTGTGCATGTTTGTGTCTTCAGTACCCCAAAAATAAAACTTTAAACAGATGAGATAGTAGTAGAACAATTCATAAAGTGGTATCCAATAATGTCATAGCCACAAAGGAGGAAATGGAGGTGTAAAACTTACTACAGCATTGGTCAAACCTTCTTGGAGTTGGAAATTCATGTGTGGCCCTAATGCACGTGACCAATGTTAACAGGTATTTTGCAGCTTTATTTCACCTTTCAGCATCTGAGTTATGAGAGCTTCATATAAATGGTATCCCTGCAAAAAACAGCAATGAACTTCCCAAGATTCTGTACAGCTTAAGTATATTTCCCATAATTCTGTTTTTATGGTGATTCTGAGCTTCTAGACTAACTCTTCAGGGTACCATGACAACTGAGACCTAAACAAATATAGAAATAGATTTTGAAGACCTTCTGAACATGATCACTTCTTTATTTCTGTGACAAATATAGAAGTGCTATTATTGAGGTATCTATTTATACATATATTAATATATTTTATGGGTTTAAACAGCCCATACAACAAATATAATAATGTAAGCATATAAGTATCAATATAATACCTACTATAATTGTACATAGTTATCTGTAACATATATACAATGCATCAAAATGCATATATTGCATAAATTGTACATAGCAAGAAAGCTAGTATAATACTTTTTTTTATTTTCCTTCCAAAATCCTTTCCTTATTTAAAACTAAGGAGCAACTGTTGGCCATATACAAAAGGATAGCATCATCTCTATTAGTGTCCAAAGGAATAGTTTTTACCTTAGAACTATTAGTAGGCACAAAACAATTAAACTCAGAATGGTGGCCAGAAAAAATCAGGAGAGAAAAAAAAAAAATGAAGGAAGTGGTCAGCATTAGCAGACTACAAAGCATGAATGGTGTAAGGAAGAGAAAGAATTCCCAACACCGGAAGAGGAAGGGAAGTAAGGGAGGGGGGAAATTACAGACACCTATCATGTCTTTGATTATTTCCTTTTCAGTTATTTCTTAAGCAACCCAAATTCTGATGAACATGTGAAACCATTTAAAGTAGAAATTGAAAACTGCCATAGATTTAGTGACCTCAGTTCTCATACAAATTCCTTACTAACTGCACTGAGACTGTGTCAGCAAAATAGAAGCATAATAAAAGCACACTTTTGCACACTAGATGGAATTTTTAGTTCTTTGACCCATTTCCTTGTATGAGCTATAACAGGAGAAAGAGTAGACTTTTCCGCTCACTTTGAAGAAAACATATACTTCTCTGGAGTTCAACGATCTGACAATGTCTCTGATTGAAAACTGGCAACCCTAAACCACAATCAGATGTAAAACTCACTCATCGTGTATGGAAAACTGTTCCTTCTTTGTTCTCAGGGTTTTAAAGCTTTTCTTTTTCTCTACCTGTTTGATAAGGAACATTTATTCTGCCTCCACTCTAGCAGCAGGGCATAAATGTGACTCACAGGGAGTTCCACATTTTGAATAAAGCTAAGCATAATCTATTGCTTTTTAGGAATGACTAACGTCTGGAACAGCTGCTATTTCTCCTTGAAGCTAGAGGATGAATCCAGACTATTTAAAGTTTTCATTCTCAGTGTTCATGTGGGAAGTGGAAAATTTTAATGTGATCTTTGTGACAATGGAGCATTTCTAAAACATTCAAAACAATATTGTCTAATCGGTAGTTGAAAAGTTGAAAAAGATTTAGTTCAGAGTGTGTACATAATACAAATTGATAATTTTCACATGGATAGTAATCTTTAAAAACATACTCCAGGAGAAACATATATTATCCATTGTTACCTCAACAGAAAATTTAGACAAAAATTTTCTACAGAACCCTGTATCAGAATACTTTACAGGTGTGGATTGCCACAGATACTGTATCAGAATTGCATTTCAAAATAAAATATAAGAACAAATAATTTCTTTGTCTGAGAAATACCTTGTTTTAACACTCTGAAATTGTAATTTCCATTTTTTATTTTGCAATGTTTTGGTTTTTTAAATGTAAAATACATGAACTAGAAGAAGTCAGCATCAAAACAAAGTATTTTTAAAAACTTGAAAGAAGGCCAAGTTTTTTTTTTTAAATTTCAAGGGTGGGAGGGAAAGTTTTTCCTTAGCTAGGAATTTTAAATATTTTGTTTTCATAAGAAAGACGGATTTTTAAATCTCAAAATTCTTTAACAAACCAGTCTTTCAATCTCTCAGCAATCCTACCATCCAGCAGGGAAATAGGAAGGATATGTTAAAAGTGTTGCAGCTGGGTTTTTGCTGTTTACTGTTTTGATGTGAGCATATAAATTTTAATGGATAGTAATGACAAGGGTGGAGATAATCTGGGAAGGACCCTACAAAAGCTCCCTATTGAAGCTTGCCACCAAACCCCAAGTCTGTGGAGCATAATGTAAAACACTGGAGACATCAAAGAAAAATGAAAGCCTTTCAGAGTCGCGTTGTTTTCATAAATGACAATTTGGGTTTCATCTCACAGGTTATATAGATTTCTTTTACCGTGGCTTTTAGGACAAAGGCTAAGCACTGTAAAACACATTGGTAAAGCAGGATGGGGCCAGCACTCAACTAGTAGGCAAGCCCGAGTGCACCAATTCCCCAGTCCAGGTATTGTTTGATGAACAGGCTGTTTTGCAGCACCCAGCTACCCACCAAGCCCTGTGCTGGGTGTAGGGAGGGGAGGTTTTTTATAGTGTGCATTGTATTTCAGCTGTCATGCCCAGGAGAGTTCAAGAGAACCTCATGAGAGTGATGAGCCCTCCCCTACACACACATAATTTTCACTTCAGGTTAGTAGGAACTGGTGTGAAAATTTTGAATGTTCATGTTCAGTGACAGCCTCTGTTGCACGTTGAGTCGCATTCTTCACCTTCTGTACACCTTCTGTGATGATGTGAATATCAGCTGGCAGCTGCACTGCTTACACAAACATTTCCTCCTATGCAACAAAAACACACCTGTAACTGGTTTGGTACATGGAGAGGTTCGGTGGTCAAATTCTTCCCTCAGATCCAACTGTATGAAACTATCAGCCTCAGAAAAGTTTCCACGGCTTTATACCTAAAAGCAAAATGCAATCTGTCAAATTTTTACTTATATTTTCTTTAAGAAGGTAAGGCAGATTTGAATGAACTCAAATTCTGTTAGTTGCAATTACATTCTGTATATTTAATAGCAGACCTGTTTCAAACTCATCTAGTACTATTTCACATAATAGCAAGCTTCCGCCAAACTAAACTTTTTATCAAAAGCCATTTTAATTTCAGCATTCCCAAAAGCATGCCCTGGAAAGTAAGGCTTGTTCAAAATTTCCATTAGTTCTTTGGTGTTCTTTAGTTTTATTTTGTTTAGCAACTATAGACAATGAGCAGGAGTGTATTTGCAAGACAGCTTTTTGGTTTCAGTCTTGGAGGAAATTTGCATTTTTCTGTACGTGGTTGTTTTGACTGCTGCTCTAGCTAACAACGGTATAATATTAAAGATAATCAGGGATCTGATGTTTCAGAGATTTAAGTGTATGTATAACTTTAAGCAGTTGTTTAGCTCCCTTGAAGTTAGTAACACCCGTAAAAGATAATAGATGGCATTAGTACCTTTAAACAACATCATTACAGATTTTGGGAGAGAAACACATCCCCAATGCTATAAAATCATAGAGAAAATTACTGAAAAATCTCCAGAGTTTTCCTGCTGGGACAAAAGAGAACCAAGACAATACCTTCCTCAGTGCTAATCCTGCTCTGTCAGTACTGGTCTGCCCCTGCAAAATCCTCAGAACAAATGGTATTTTAGGGGGAACTGGGCAGTGTACCTTAAAATAGAATGGTCTGTGAATTGGAGTCCTGAGTTCTAATCTTCTTCTGCTACGGTTGCATCACTTCGGCTCTCTGTGCTTCAGTTTGTAAAAGTCACTTACGAACCTTGGCTGCTTTGAAGTCAAATGAAAAAAATACATATTTTTAGACAGGTAGTATGTAAAGGGAGCACCATTCTACTGTGTAACACAGCAAGCTGAAATCTTTGCCAAAGGAATAACCATATCATGTAGTTAATTCCAAGAGCTGTAGATGCTACTTATGTGCTGCTTATGAACCTAAAAAAACCAACCAGAAAAATAGGATTTAAAAAATCGATTAAAATAGAGTTGACAGAAATTTTGATTTTAAGTGGTAAATTATATTTGTTATTAAATAAATAAATCCTTATTACAGAAGAATTAAAACCAATAAATTGTAATTTTCATAATTTTCAAGTAAGAGTTTCAGAAGCTTTCCCATTTATCAGACATCAATAATACTATCAAGATTAAGGACATACAGATCTTGGCTTAAAAAAAAGACTTGAAAAAAAGAGAAAGAGTAAGAATGGCAGAGATAAAAGTAGGAACACAGTCTTTGCAAGTAGCATTTTTTTTTTTGGAAGAGTAACTGCCAAATTAAATCCTATTACATATGCACAGATATGCACAAATTAATATGTATAATGTGTATATATGCATATCAAAATCTCTTATACAATATGCATTTATAATATACCAAATACAGCACAATATTAAGAAGTTCATTAGTTTTTTTGAAACAGGAGAAGTCAAAATTTTCAACAGAAGTTTGTGGGTAAAAGTTGTCTTGATATAATGCTGATACAATGTTTTGTGGGAACATCATCACAGAACAATATTTAGTACCTTTAAAGACACACAATTTACATCTAATTAAATCTATATGAAGATATTCTTTTATTCATTTATTTTTTAAAGAAATTTATATGCTATTTGTTTTATCTAGGGTTTCTGAAAGAGGATAACCTGCAAAAAGGGTAAGCAGAAAACTTGTCACCTTTGGTTGGAACCTCTTTGAAATTCAAGGATCACTGATTACTCTCTGTTAATGATATTTTTGCATTGATGTCAAATTTGTTCATAACATTACAAAAATTAATTAAACATTTAAATTCCTGTAAAGTTGCCCAAATAAAAACCTATTCTACACTGTCAAAAAGCTTTCTTTTGTCAACAGCGCTGGTACTGACAAGAAATAGAAAATTTTAACTGTTCAGTATTTTCTGACACGCTAACTAATCTTGATACGTACTCACAGGGGATTAAAAATGGATTCAGTCTGAATCAATAAGGACAGGACCAGTAAATTCTTATTTTTTATTTTATGAACTATCTTCTCATTGCTGCATAATGATCTGCATTTATCTTTGAAGGCAGTGTTTTTAATAAAGTCAGGGGGGTAATTTTTCATAAGGCACTAAATGACTATGAAATTAACAGGTGATTTTTTTTTAACGTTACCGAAAGATCACTGCATTTTGGGGAAAAATATCTTGCAAATCTGTAAGCAGATACCCACTCAATATTTGGTGCGGCTACTGAATTAAGCGCTCAAGCTATCTGTACAAGATTCCCTTTGTTTCGCAGAAGGATCAAACTTATATATGTTTCAACAAAGGTCTAGAAAGAACTAATGGCATACAGCCAATACTACTA
Organism: Haliaeetus albicilla; assembly: GCF_947461875.1. NCBI lineage: Eukaryota > Metazoa > Chordata > Aves > Accipitriformes > Accipitridae > Haliaeetus > Haliaeetus albicilla. The sequence goes on from NC_091516.1 coordinate 30,774,549, forward strand.
ACACATGAGTGCATATCTGGCTCATCTGGGATGTTTGCCAGTCCTCAGAACAGTTAAAGATAAAAACATTCCATACACATGCTCGAGACTGTCTTCAGCCACTCTTCCCAGGCATACACCAGGCCATCCTCCACCCTGATCTTGTGAAACTAGTTCTTCAAAGGCTTGGCAAACCTGCAGCACCACAAATCCTAACGGTCACTCTTGAAAACAAATGCCAGGTGTTCTGAGATGCTCCCACAATTTGGTTCCCCAAAGTCTAGTTGTACTGAAGACTCAGCTGTACATTCTAGGAACTACTCATGGAACTGTAGAACACAACTCCATTTCTTACATATTTAAGAAAAAAACACAGCAACAGCATGGTAAAAAAATTGTTAAGACTGTAAAGTCAAACACACAGTTATGCTGTCCCAGATTTAGAACTGAATATGCAATCCTTACCTATGCTGCTTTACACCCCTAATATAAAATTCTGCCTTTTCCAAGGGACAGTAGACTTTCTCGAGTCCCAGATTCAAGTATCTGCTTCAAAAAGGAGACAATGAAGCTTCTCAAAGGGAAGGTTAACCATTCTTTTAAGGCAAAAAGAGAATATCTCTCCTCTGAAATATTGCAAATGTCTGAACTTCTTTCAGTGAAATTATGAGAAAAAAACTAATGAGATCACTCTGCAATGGACATTCAGTGTGCAAAATTTCTGCCCATCTCATTTAATTTTAACAAATATATAAGCAAATGAGAAAGCTTAGTAATGAGAATTTTGGGGCAGCCTTAATACTTGGCAGGGCTACCAGTTTTGTTTATAATGCATAGTAATGTGAGTCTCATAAGTGAAGTTAAGCTTCTGAAATAAATGTCCATAGGATCAAGATCTTATTTTAAATTAGTTGTAAACTAAAATTCTGCTTTAACTCTTTCTTTGGTGTAACAGGATTTTTATGAACTTCTTTTCTGAGAACATATACATTATCCAAATATAAATGTGTAAATACTACTAATCATTTCCGTAAGCTTAATATCCAAGCTGTGATAAATCTGATTTCTGTAATATTTTTTTGTTCTTATAAAGTGTCACATTAACAAGGCCAGGTAAGTTCTGCTTCTTTTCTCAAGTTTCATGTGTTTTCCTTCTAGTAAAGAAAAAAAACGAACTTTGTTTTTTCATTTTGAATTGGATCTCTTGCTGAAGATACAATTTAATTACTATTTACCTCTCAGTGCACATTACAAAAGAATGAGACCAATTAACTTGAATAAAGAAAAATAAGTCCCATATAAAAAAGAATAACTTACGTTGAATTAACAGAAGAATAGCTGAGCTCTCTTTGTATTTATTCTGAGTATTGAATGTCATTTCCATTAATCCCTGCCTAAGGACAGTAAAAGTTTCACCCACACTCCCATGATACAGGCCACTATGCTTTTGTCTGCTGATTCTTTCTGTTTTGCCACTACCTACCATTGTTTGCAGACTACATCAAACTATGAAGAAGTGCATTTTCAGTATGTGTAGGAAGAGAAGGGGTCTATACACAAAGTTTTGTCCAGCCAGGAGCCATTCTATTGATATTTCCATAATCCACAAATTCAATGCTAAACCACTTAAATCTTTTTCTAGAGTCCTGAGAGCAAAGCTCAAGTGGAAAGTTTTTTCTTCGGTTTTCCTAACTGGCTGTAAATTTCTTCTTCCCCACTTGCAAATGAACAATCCCTCTGGACAGGACATTCCTCCAGTGATTCTGTTTATCTCAGCAGTAGATGTCTGACCTGTGCTACTTGCTAGTCACTTCTTGTTACCTTATTAACTTATCTTCTCATATTTAAAGGATAAGATGAAAACTCCAGAGGCAATTCAGGCATCTAGGACAGCTATCCAAAAGACACAGGATAAATCTCCTTATGGAGGGATCTATTTCTTTCCCTTGAGTATACGGGAATCTAAAAGGCTTAAACTCCTGGGTAGTTAAAGGTACATAACATGAATTCCACTTTTATTGCCTTATTTCAATTCAATGTTATGGTTCAAGGATCAGTGTATGTAATATTATTAGCCAAGCAGTATCTCCCTCAGTACATGAGTAACTGTCTCAACAGTCTGCTGGGAGAACCTTCTATTGGTACAATTTTTAAAACATCCGGAGTTGCACTTACGCATATTTTAGGTCTTCTCAATCTTATTTCTACATCCCATACATTTTATGTATTAAAGCTTACTTAAACAGTTTTTCCTTTTTTTTTTTTTTTTTTTTTTAAATTGTCCAGGGCTATAACATTATTTTCATTGTATAGTGTATGATCCAGAAGTAACCATCTTATGGTACCTGATTGCAAGGTAATCCTTTCTATAGATTTCCAAAATAAATAGCTGTATTCCAATTACCATCTTCCAACAGGATTTTTGCAGAAATTTCTCTGTTAAAAGTCATGTTGTTGGCTGGTCTTGTTTTTACTCAGCAGCAAGATCAATCATCCAAGAAGTCTGCCAATCTTTCTGTCAGTTCTTTCTTTTATACCTTATTTCTCCCTTTGTTCAATCAGAAGATCTGTAGTGATTTATTCCTCAGCATTTGGGGAAATAATGTTTCTGTTTGAGGCAGCTGGAGATCAACCACTGTAAGCAGAAGTAGGCCTGGAATTGCCCACCCACAGAAGTTATTCATAACATTGCTGTCTAAGGGGATCATAGGTTAGGTTAGCTGAGAGGAGGGCAATTGTTTTGCAGAGTGGAATAGTCTTCTGCCTAAAAATGTAGTCTCAGGGAAGTCAAAATATTCTGACAGAGAAAAGTTTTGTTTTATTTAAAAAATTACTTGTTTTCACTCTCTTTTCATTTGTATAATGACAGAAAATTTTGTTTCCCCACTGTAAAAATGTTAATTTAGACTTTATAATTTTGTTTCATTTTATTTTGGCTTTTATAGTACAATTTGTAATATATTTATATAATTTAACATCAGGTATATATTTTGTGATGCCTGACATCATCAATACTTTCTACTAAAAATTTACAGAATGTCCAACCAAGGAAAATTTTAACAAGTTTGTGTTTGTTCCAATTCAAAACTTTAAGAAACACTTATGCTCAAATCATACAGAAAAGAAAAAACTAAAGAATTAGAAAAGATAGGATAAATGATAAATGCTCCCATAATTTGAGTTTGTAATGTATCCAACTAAATGGACAGAATTAAGGTGGTATTCTTATCTTCTGACTTCCGTTGTCTCTCCTTATAGAAGTCTCTTACACTTTACTATGGCATTCTCTTGAGGAAGTTTTGCACTTTAGTATGCAGCTGTGTTTATTTTTATTTAGAGATCTACCTTTAAGAATTAAGTCCATCTTTATCAAATTTCTGTGTGGTAAAATATCTATGTGTATTAAAAAATAGTAAGTACTACTGCTACAATCAGCTCAATAAATATATATGCACAAATAAGTGCAGTACTAATTAAGGAATTAAGCATAAATACCTAGTCTCACATGTAAAAATATCTTTAAGAAACAAAAATGAAAACATAGACTGTGAAATTCAATAAGATTTGGGTTAAAATCATACAGACATCAGTACTGAGGAGAAAAAGAGATTTCAGTTATTTTTAACTGATTTGAATACTTCATGGAGTGTGTTTGAGAAGATATCACTTCTGCAAAGCAGCATACTAAACAAGTGAAGAAGTGCAACTGTTTCCAACTGACGGCAATCTATAGGATTTTTGCAAAAATCATAACAACCCTCTGCCTTCCTATGGCCAGTTCCATTAGCAATTGTTCCAGTAAAGTGTAAATAAGTATCATAAACACCATCACATTTCAATTACCATAATTTTTATCTACAGTATTTAAGGACCAGAAGGTCTGTGTTAACTGCTGAACTCTAACTTTTTAAATTTTTATGAGATAAATTAAAATGCAGCAGATGCCTAAATTAAAGGTGTTTTCATTTCATACTGAAATTTTATCACAGACCATTTGCCTTTCCTTCACTATTCCCTCCCATACACACATGGAAATGACTGGAAAAGATTAAAAAAAAATATACTTTGTGGATTGCAAATGCATCCTGCCAGCTTTGCGCTTGTCTGTTTGTTTGTCCCAAACCTCTCTATGCCAGTTCTACAATCATCTCCTGCCAGATTTGGCTTTCAAAATTAACATATTTTGTATATGACATATGTTTGAAATTATCACAAAATGCAGCCAAGAACTGGAAATTTACAATGAAAAGAAGTTATTTTAGCAAACATTTGGGAGCCAGGGAAGACTTTGTTGGCTTAAAATGTTAGGACAGGCTATTGTCTATTAAATTAAATAAATTTAATATGTAACCTACAAGTTGTCATCACCACACTGTCTGTTTTGTTATGCCTGGATCGTTTCTCCCCTCTTTCATATATACATTTGATATATGTGTGTACCTTTGTACCTACAGACAAAGAAAAGCATCACATACTCCTCTTATGTTAAAAGTGGCTGTAAAGTCTTGAAAATCTTACAGTACTGTCAGAGCCAAAAATTTCTGCTTCTCATTAAGAACTGGCATATTGTTCTAGTCACACATATGCACTAAGCACTCCACTATGGTCACTGGGCTCTAATCTTTGTTGCTGCTGCTGGTTTGGAAACAAAACAGCATTTTCTTTTGATTGTGCAAGACCCCAGGGCATAAAACCTTGGATGCTTCTCCTCCAGCTTGGCTGTAGCCAGTTGTGTGGGCCAAAGAGGCTGTCATCTCCTGAAGGACCACAGCTATTGGGACCTCCTTGGGACCACAGCTGTGGAGGAATAGGGTTGTGTAGTGAGATATTGCCTCTGCATCCTGAGTGCCGTGAGTGGGGCAGAAGAAGAGCATGGGTGGAGGCACACCCAGAGCACCCAAACCCACCCCGATGGGCAGGCAGCACATTCCAAACAGCCTGACCAATGCTTCTGGGCTTGTCTGCAGTGGTGGGCTTATTGCTATTTGGCAAATATGAGGAAAAGAGTAGCCTATCCCACCACTTTAGCAGAATTTACCTTAAGTATTTAGTCCTGAGTTACCTAGAATAATTCTGGCTGAATTGCATAACCTTTCTCCTTTATCATTAGAATGTATTTCAACCATAAAGGATCATGACATTGGTGCCAGAGAAAAATATTTCCTGAAAAAAAGCAACCACCTATAACTGAAGTGCCCGGAATGATTAGTTAGTATATACTTTCTCTTTTGGATCTTCTTCACATTTTTCACCTTCTCTGGAGTTTTCAGGCACAATAGAATGGAAACCTTTACAGCACCTCTTAATTCTTGTTTGTACACAGGTTAAGATGCAGAATCAAAGCCACCTTCTATGCTAATTTTTCACCAACCCAGCTTTTCTTGACTGCTCAGCATCACAATCGCATCTCCTCTCCAACCATGTTAGATGTAACCCTGCAAGCAGTATGCCGGACTTTTAGCCATGTTCTAGGTATGGAGGAGTAAGAATCCCAAATAATTAAAAATTTAAGACTATATTGCTAGGCATTTCAAATCTGGTGACTCTACTAAATTAAATGGAACTGTGCTGATTTACGCCAGCAAAAAGTTACACCCTGCATATTCTGAATTAGCCAAAATTCAAATCTTCATTTACTAGTATATTCTAACAAATGCTCTACTTCAATGTCCTCCCTTGTTAAATAATGGCTTGGAGTATAAAATTTACACACTTGCAAAAATGTGACCAGAAAAGACCCCAAAACCCTATGGAAGAGCACAAAATATTATTTGTTTATATTTGCTTGTTTCTCCCAATGCCAAGTTTATGTTTTAAGGCACTACACACATACATATACAGAATTAACATATGCAGTTCTACTGACTTTGTTGGGGATGAACAGCAGGATGTTAATTTTGAATTCATGCTTCTCAACAACCAAGTGGCTCCCGTATTATTAACAAAGATACAGAACTTTTTTTATCAAAATAAGATCAGCTGATAGATGACTCTGAAGAGCAGGTGGGAGAATAATCTTTCCTTCATAAAGAATAGAAAAGGCCCTAGAGTCCATGAATTACATCAACACAAAAAAAATGAAAATTCTGGAAGAAGTGTCAAGTCCTACAGGCAGTGATGGGGTAAATCCAGCTCTACTTGCCTACATGACTGACTGCAAAATGTATGACTAGCCTCAGATCTCCTATTATGTACGTCATTATCAAAGTGTTGATTGTTATTAGATATAACTCCTCCAGGTAATCGGAAAAATAGTCATGTCAGTTAGCATATATTATGGATATTAAACATTAGGATTAAAATCTGTTCCACTGTGATTCATAGGCAACAGTTTACAGCACGTATGAAGCTGTGCCAGCTTTGGTCCTGTTGTTTAAGTTATATAGATTAATCATTGCAGGGTTTCTGTTTGTTTGTTTGTTTGTTTTTTAATTAAGGGCTTACATTTACCTACTTCATATGAAGTATTTTTAGTTAAATCCTTTATTCACATAGGATTAACCCATCTATAAGCTACAGTCAATAAAAACAGGTTTTCACCCTTTGTTTGGTCAGCAAGAGCAAGTCAATTCATACTAAAACCACTTCCGAAACATCATTCTCTGCCGTACCCTCCCAGTACTGGTGTGTTCTATATAGGGATGATACAAATGCTGTCAGAAACACAACCCAGGCCTTCCAAGGTGACAAAAAGATCTTAATACATTTTGGTGATGTTAAGACCACAACTCTGAATAAATATGATCTTGATTTTTTAAAATTTAAACATTGAGTTTAGCAACAGCTATATCTTATTTTCAGAAAGTATATAGACATTGTGAATTTTTCTAATGCAATACAGTGGTTTCTAATGCATTATGCAAACTCATGTTTAGTTCACTTCCTGAACTCAAATGGCATGCTGAATATTTGGCTTCAATTCATTGAACTCCTATTGCTACTTAGGAAGATTTATCTTTTCATATGGAGCCTTAATCAAGACAAATTCTACCACAACAGTTGCCACACATTTTTTGCCATGTGCTATGTATTTAGTTCACCCAAAGCCTACTTCAAAGAACTATAATTTGAGCATTACATCACTTCTGTCATTCTGGCATTATCTGAGGCCTGTTTTATTTTCCATTTCTTTCCCTCCCACCCCTACTAACTTATTAATATATAGGAGAGTGCATGTGTCTCTGTTTTATGCTCCGATTACGATCTTGCTTGCACTGCTGGTTTTGCATATACAGTAAATTCTGAGAAGATGGTCTTAGCAAAATGTGAAAAAGCAGAATGACAGTGCAGGGGATTTTGGGTTAGATTCATAAGCAATAGTCAGATTTATTGGCTCCCCAATATTTCTTATATTGAATTTATTTAAATCTGTGACTCATATATCACTTATGAAATGGTGACAAGTAGCTTATGAATCAGCCAGTCTGCTATCAACAAATTGTTATGAGCTCGTTATCAAGCTGATTTGGGGGCACACCAAACAGATTCCAGCTGGATAGCACAGAGTATATAAAATGTTGTCCAAAAGCTCTGTTAAAATGTTAATCAAGGGCTGTCCGCTCTCTTCTTTAATTCACAGTTGAACAGTGCTCAGAGGTTTTGTGGGTTTTTTGCTAATGCAGAAATCACAAAAACCGAAGAAAAGACTTGGGAATTCCATTTCTGGCTCTGTCATAGCAGTCTTCACTACATTGAGGATATTTGCACCCCATGGAGCAGCTGTGCTACCCTGTCTGCACAGGTACAATTGTCTGGGATAGATCTGCTTTGTAGCCAAGCTCTGCAAGCCATTGATCAAGCACTGCCATTCTGCATTAAGCTACTCCAGATAGCCCATGATATTCCACTATTTACAGTCTACCTGCAAGCCTGCTTTTCTCAATAAGGTGGTGAATCTCTCTGATGGGCTTTTGAGAGCAGAAGAGATCAAATACTTAAAATTACACAAAACATATTTTAGCATAACAAGATCTCAGACAAAAGACTCAATGGGTTTGAGTACATGACAATGTCACTCCTTTACAAGGGCTGCGGGCAGGGTTTATGTGGTAGAGGAACAGAAAGGAGAGCTCGTTGACAGCCATTTGCTTCGTGGCCTGTAACAAATGAAGGCCCAGTATATTCACACAAAGAAACATACTCACAGCCCAGACCCCAGTCAGGACTACTATATGAGTGACAATGTCATTCCAGTGAACATGTTAGAAAGGCAGGCTTTGAGACTTTTAAAATATGAAATGCTCCAAGTATTTCTTGAAATTAAAATATAGTCTAAGTTATCACATATATGCAGCCTATGGGTAGCTGCACTGAGCCTAACTGATCCTCTCTCTGTGGCACAATCCAGGCCAATATCAGCCTCCGAAAAGGTGCAGCTTATCTCTAGGCATGCTAGGGAATGTTATCAGTGCAGCTGCTCTGAGACAGACTTACCCCAGTCTGACTACCTCTGACTTGGTACATCACTAGGCAAGTCGCAGGAAGCCAGATTTTCAAAAATATCTAAGTACCTATGGTGCCAAATGGGATTTTCAGAAGTTTCCTTAGAGCCTCAATGGCACTAAAAGTAATTAGGCACTTGTCAAACTCCCAGTAAGACACAACCTGTGTCTTAGGATTCTTTGTACCTTTGAAAGTCAAGCCCTTCACCTCTTTGTGTCTCAGCTAATCCTTTCACATGGGACCACAATATTTAAATATCACAAACACATACAGTCAGGTTTAATTAATGTTTGTAACAAGCTTTTTATAGATTATACATAGTCTCTGGTAACAGACATAATGTTGCTGTTCCTAGTCTTCAAATAGGTGGACTGACTTCTGGCATCAGGCAATGCTGATTGTCTACACTGCTTCTTTTTGTTGTATGCCCCAATAACCTACCAATTCTATCAAATTCCCACCCAGTCTTGAAAAGCCTCATTCCAAAGCTATAGCAAAATTATGGTCAAAGGGTTTAAATATCCTGGGTTGTACCATATGCTGTGAAAGTTCCATCACAGAAAATGTCTGGGATACAAACACAACCACTACAGGACACTGTTGTTCCTGTCACGCCCGAGGTTTTTTACTACGCTGTCTGTGTACTTTCAAATCCATGGTCTTTCCTGTTCCCACGAATCTGCCAGCATTACTGCTCTTTGGGAACTTCCTGTAGCCCTGACAAAAAGGGAGCAAGAGCTCAACCTGTAACAAAAAACCACAGCTAACACATTCACTTTGTGGAAATCTGTTCTGATGTGAATGCTTAAATTTAAATTGGTTCCATTTCTAATACAAGTCCTTATTCAGTTCCTCCCTGTCTGTCCACCACTCCATTTCCTCAATTATGGCAAGATGGAAGCTACATCTGTAATCTCTCTTCTTACAGACCTCTTTTGAGTGACAAGCCAGAACATTTCCCCAGAATCCCACTACTCATCTTCTGGCTTTTTTGGATAAGTAGGAAAAAAACAGACTTTGGGTTTTGGGGACAGCCTGTGTAATAGTTGGAAGAAGGTGATAAAGAACACTTCTGGGAGACAGCTGAAAATATCTTAGATTAAGTGAAGAAACAGGTGTAAAAGCATTGGCCCATTTAAAGTATTTCGATTTTGAGGGTGCAAATGAAATTCCTTTTTGAGACTGTGGTGAACTTCAGACTTCAGCAGTGGTATAAATAATAAAATACTAGCCCTTAGAACAACCAAATAATGAGTTGAGTTGTGATCTGACTTTTTTCCTCATCATGTCTCTATCCTGATCCTTAAATTGACTTGTCAAGCTACTTTCACATAGCAGACATTTTGATCATCTAGCCCTGAATGCCTCTGTGATGGAGCACTAATTATCATCAGCTGCCTGAAGGTTTCAACATCAGCTAAAAAGTTAAGAGTGACCAGACAGATTTGCTACTTTGTTGGTTTAGTTTTTAGTTTTATTCTTTGCTCCCTGTTCAAATAAACTCCTTGAATTTATGTCCCCCCATCTCATTGGAAATCCTCAGATCTGAGATCCTTAGGTCCTGCTCCTAATGTTCTCAAGGGATACTTTACACTTTGCAGGCTCAGGCAATGGCTATCAATTCAGGGCTAAATATGCTGCATCAAAAGATAATGGTCTGTGATGGGGAGGAGGAAAAAACAGCAACCTGGAGAACAGCTTCATGGTAATTTTCAGGAAGTGTATTTACAAAAAAGAAAATACTAATTCCCCAGCCTGAGAAGATTCTTCCCAAAAGTGCCTTCTTAAAAAGCTGAAATTCTTGGAATACCTCAGTGGGCTGAAGGATCTCGGGAGACAAGCTCATTCCCTAATAAGCTAACAGTGAAGAGAAGGCATTTTGATAGTCAAAATTTCTACAGATCTAAAAGGAAAATCCTAATACAAGGGAGATAAATAGTGCTTATGTGGAGGTATAGGCTCCTTCTTTTACATACTAGTTAAATTAACACCAGCTAGACTGGCAGCTTTCCCAGATCAAAGGCTACTAATAGCATAATCTATTCCTTTAACCAATGTGTTTGGGTTTTGGTTTGTTTTTTTTTTTTTTCAAATTATCCACTGTGCACTGATGTGCAAAAGAAACATCAATTCCTAATAAAAAATTGGCTGATATTATCTAATGAGTAGAAGCTAGAGGTCATCTTGAGAATGCAATGTTTAATAGAAGCCTTAAAGTACTGAACTAAATAAATATCCTTTATTGTGGTAACCTCATGACCATATTTATTTTTAATTGCTGGAATAAATGATTTCTGCTTAGATGGTTTAAACAGATATGTTAGGACTTTTCTAGGTTTATTACTTCATGCAAGTGCTGATGTGCAAACTGCAAGACCCTGAAGCGCATGCATAATCAATAATGCATCTAGCTGCTCTCTGACTGAGTTCAGTTGTAGTATCTGTTAGACCTAGCCTTCCAATACCTTGCCTTGAAATAATTATTCAGGCATTTCAAGGCAAGCTGTGCTACATTAACTTCTTTCTGGTAGTAACAGAACAGAAAGGAAATGCTGCTTGCAGTATAGATACTGTGCAGTACAATGTTCCCTGTAAAAAAATGATCCACCAAACTGTTATTCACTGGTAACAATATTTCTATAGTCTTCTTCATATTTGTACAATATTTATGTAAGCCAAATTATTTAAAAGATTTACCGTCCCTCCTATCTTCCTTTCTTTTTAGAGGCATGCACAAAATAGAGAATATTCTGTACACAGGAAGTCACTGCATGCTTTGTATGGCTTGGACATTTTTTCTTTGTTTTTAAGATATTATTCAATTTATATTTCATATTTAAAAAGGGAGAAGGATCAAACTAATGTTTGCTGACATTCCAGCTGTGTATTGAAGAAGCTGGACAGCTTTTTGAAATCAATAGAAAAATTCCTACCCTTTGGGTCTAGCACTAAGAGACAAAGAAGATTCACAAAGTAGTTGTTAGCTTTTGGCAACTGTGGGACAAATGTGGACCTTTGGGATGCTGTCCACCTTTTATGTGTGGAGAGGAATATTCTGAAAATTATGAAAAAGACCAAGTGGGGAGGATAAATTAAAACATTAAGCACTAGAATAATTCAAGAATTATGAAACTGTCTGCATATTCCAGAGTTACACAAGTATAGTTATGGGCAGAATATAGCTCATGACTTTTGTAAATGTTGTGGTGCTGTATCTTCTTCTCAGTCAATGCAGAGTCAATTGACAGTGACTCTGGATTGGTTTCTTCTAGTTAAGGACTTTCAGTGACCTCATGTTCACATCAATCACTCACTAGTTATCCAGTCTGAAAAGTCAATATAATTTTCAAAAGATGACAGACCCACATTCTGCTCTTTCACCATTACACAAGATTCATTTAATGTGTACTGAGATTACCATGCATTATCACTTCTGCAATAGTTAAACTAAAAGCTGAAGGTCAATTTGCCAGGTACTTTACATCTAGCTCAGCCTCACACCTGGCAGGTCACAGCACTCATTGACGTAGTGATGTTTCCAGTGAAAGAAACCTTTCTGTTGATACTTTCATTCTATTCCTATCTTTAGGATGGCGTCTATAAAATTTAATTTCAGGCTAGGTTAATTCTTAATCTGGCAATGAGTAGAGGCATACAACAGTACTAGAACATGCACAAGTTGTAATGGTCTGGACATGGCTATGAAGATGGTGACTTGATGTATAAAATAGCTATAAACTGTAAACTATACAGTTGCAATATAAGACCGTTAGGCGGTAAGGCTCTGACTGCAGTATATTGAAGTTAAGCATAATGTCACTGTTCTACACCAGTATATTTTAAATTTATTTAAAACTTTTTTCTTTTTTTTCCCCCCAGTGTACTTTTATAATGACTTCTTCTTAATCAAAACAAACTTACAATCATAAATCTACTTTTATCTTCTCTGACAAATTGTTTGTATCTGATTCTAGCTTCTGTGGTTTTTCGAATCGTTTCTTCAGCACTTACAAGGAATGCTTCTCCTCGCCTCTACAATGTACTGTGGATAGCATACAATGCTTGGTCCCTTTCTTTTCTTACTTCTGTGCAGGGGGTGCCCACAAGCATATATTCACCTAAAGCCTCTATGCCAATAGCTTGGATATCTATTTCTCCTCCAGTATTTGTACTAGCAACCTTTCATGATCAGCTATTGCCTTAAGACTACACATCTCAATCATCTCCCTCTGATTTTGCTTTCCTTCATTTCTGATCATCTTCAACCTCACCACCTTTCAGTCTGCTACTCAGACCCATGACCTGGGGACATTTTACAATTACAAAAGTTCTCATAACCAAAACTATGTTTCAACTTTGTTGGAGAATTTCTGGAAAACAACTGAAAAACATAGCCTTCTTTTCCATTCCACAGAGTTATTTGCAAGATCATTTCACTTCTTTGTCACTGAAACAAGAGATCTGTGGCCTTGGCAAATGCAATATTGCCCTTCCTGTGGATAGTCAACAAGCTGTTGTGTGGTTCATTTTCTCATTTGTCATGTGAAACACTGTTCCTCTCTTTACGTGTTCTTGCTAGTTAATTTTTACCATAGTTGCACTTTTAAAACCTGGAAGACTTAGCTCCACCTTTTCTTTCTTTCAAGATGAACAGATTGAGTTGCACGTTTGATCAGCCTGTAATGCCAGCCTTGCTGTCCTGCATGTTAGATTTTCATAGTAAAAGGAATAGATTAGTATTCCTTCAGTACTGGGCCAAATAATGCACATTATATTCATATCATCACAAAAATATAACAAGTATATTAATATGGTCAGTACCAGATTATTTTTTGGTCCTTATTAATGGGGAAAAAGCAACATTTCATTAACATGCTGCAGAATTTCAAGAATTTTGCAAGGTAAGTATTTTTCTGCCTTTTATTGGCTAATGGAAATTATTATTCCAATGTCTGCCAGATAATGGTAATGATAATTCTTAAGAGAATCTGCTAGAAAAGAACAAGCAAACAACCTCTTAACTATGCTCTAAGTAGGTTTGCTAATCTATGCTATGCACAACTAAAATCAGTGGAGACTTTCTCTTCTATTGGTCTCTCAAACAAGAACCAGGTAGAAAAATATATTCTTAAAATCAAACAATTTTGCTCACTTCTTTACCACAAAAAATCAATACGGATTTCTGCTGAAATAAAAAACCAGTAGGAAAGCAAGAATACTGTCCCCTCCATGATGTAAAAATTTTCTTTGTTTTGCTTTTTAGGTTGAATCAGTCAGAGTCTTGCATCCAGTCTTGATGCAAACAGTCATATAAGCACCAACATTTTCAGTTTTCTATTACTTTCAGACCCTAGTACAAACACCAAAAATCTCTGAAGTACTACAGGTTATGACAATCTGAATAGTGTCCATCCGTCCCCCCCCCCCATTTTCTGGATTGAGCTGCTCTGTTTCTTGAGCCCAAAGTTTCTTCCATCCACTGTTATAATGAGTCTAATCATTGTGTGAAGTCAAAGAGCTTTTTCTAGTGGCTTTCTCTTGCAATAGTTATTACAGAATATTTTATTTTTATAGATTAATTCTATTTCTATGAATAAGAATTATGATCATAGGGCAACTGAAGTTAATAGCCCATTTTCGTGGATATTACTATATAGGTTCTCAATTAAGTACTAGTTGGCTACTAGTGTTGATAAAGTGAAACCTTCCCACGTAATATAGTACCTGTTACACAGAGTTCAATTGAAACTAGAGAATACCTGCTGTCATAAATCATGGAACGGTGCTCTTTCTTTCCTACCTCGTATTTTTGAGATAGTGTACTGTGCTTAATTTGACATGAAAATTATGTGAGTTTAGTACTCATTCAAAAAGAAGCCTACTTTTTTCCCAGGGAGACTTAAAAATTACATCTAATAGCAGTAACTGATTCAGCTAATTGGTATCTCTTCTTCTTGTCTAGTAGCATTCTGGGATGCATGTGTTTGCATGTAATTTTGATCCTAGGCGCTTAGTAGTGTAGCTGATGGCTTACAATAATTTCTATGAACTGCCCAAATATAAATCAAGCCCAATTTATTTTTGTGGGACAGAAAGATAAATTCTTCTAATTGGGGCTATATGATATTCTGCTGACATCACACCAGCTGTATTTGTGTGCAAATTCCAGTTTTTATCATGCAAGTTGGGCTACAGCAAATACAGTAAAAATCAAATACAAAAATAAGTTAACACTTGTAGCCAAGCCTGTTAAAATTAGCTAACCAAATTATATTAAATCCTCCATCTGTTTGTTACATTATGCTGACAATAATAGTGGTAAAACAAATTTACTGAGTATGTTTTATAGACTGTGCTGTCTGTAATTTTATTTTTTAATTTCCAGACTGCAACTTCTGGTTATTTGTATTGTGCTATTTTATTTACACAGATACTCTTTCTTCACCATTACATATTTAATAGTCTAGTTATTAGTTTTAAGATGACTTCTAAACAGTCTGAATGATGTGATAATTATCTTTTAATCAGGATATTCATTTCTATGTTCAGTTTATGGTAAACAACTCTAAACTGTAAGTTCTCTTTAGTTTCTTTTGGCCCTGCCAAAAACAGGTGAAGGATTTCATTCTTATCCAGGCTGTACACATTGCCTTGTAACATGGATGTCCAGATTCACAAAAAGAAGACTGTCATAGAAATGTTGTGTCCTCCATTTTTCCCCTTTAATTGATCAGTTCAAGGAGTGATATTCACAGTCAGGTAAGTCATCTATGTATCTCATACAACATAAGGGGAAATACAGATCCCTAGAGTGCAGTCTATTAACAATCTATATATGTGGAGCAGCAGAGGTGTCTAAATCAGCTCACAGGGAACCATGAAATATGGGATGTACCTGTACTTATTCCCCTATTCCAGAGAGCCTGCTCAAGATCTATATTCACAGGCAAAAGCTACTCACACCATCCATTCTCGAAACAGGATGGAAACAGAAAAGAAGTATCCTGATCTTGCCTTCAAAAAATGGCAGCAGCCATGGTAGTGGTTGAAGTGCTAGGAAGTGAAAAATGTAGCTTCTAGACCTCCTTCAGACTGAAGCCATTCAAACCAAGTCTTGCCTCCTAGGAAGATGCCTAACATTATTCTGTGGTCTACATGAATGGAAGGCACCCTACATCTCTCCTGTTGAAGTTAAAAAACAGGGCTTAGAAGGCAAACCAGTTTTCAGGCAATCATAAAGGCTGAGAACATAGAGAGATCTGTTGCCCTGAGGAGACCTTTTCCATAAGATACGAGCCTTCTAGATTTCTAGTCCTGTCTCTAGGGACTGCTTATGCATTAAAGAGTCATGCAATAAGGTAAGTGAACAATGTTTGAAGAAGAGTTAAAAGCCAACCAAACTCAAAGACACCTATACCCTCTTCAAGCACCTAAGTGCTTGGGCAACACTTTATAGGTAACTCACAAGGACTTTGACGTTTTTGTAGGTTGCACTTAAGGCACTTACATCTTTTAGTTCTGGATTCAAGCCCTAATTGTCATGATTGAGCAATCTATGAAGACACATACATAAATACCCTGTAGAACAGGGTTTATGTAATAGAGAGTAAGTGCCAAATCGCAACTGTTTCTCCTATAAACAGAGGAAAAAAGTTATTTCAGAAGAGAAAAGAAGCAGGGGGTTTTTGCAAGCTCCTACTATCAAACCTCAACTATTTTTAATGTAGTTGACAGCAGATTCCACAGAAAAAAAAATGTTGTGGAGCTCAGCAAGGTATTCAGAACCCTCATTATGTTGTAAGCCAAGCAAGCAAGGCAGAAGACCAGCTTGGCTGAACAGGGAACTCCTCATGGAACTCAGGAGGAAAAAGGAATTTCCTGATCTCTGGAAGCGAGTTCAGGCATCGCAGGAAGATTACAGAACTGTGGTTCACATATGCAGGGGGAAGACACAAAAGGCCTAAGCTCAAGTGGAGTTGAAAATGGCCAGCCTTTTGTCAGAAAAGAAAGGATTTTTTAATAAGTTAATAGCAAGAGGAGGTCCAAGAAAAGCATTGGACTGATACATGTTTGTCCTGGGTTCAGCTGGGATAGAGTTAATTTTCACAGGAACCTGGCAGGGGGCACAGCCAAGACAGCTGACCTGAACTAGCCAAGGAGCTATTCCATAGCTGTGACATCATGCTCAGTATATAAATGGGGAGCGGGTTGTGGGGTGCTCTGGGCTTTCGGTGGGGCAAGTGACAGAGCATGGGGTTCTGGGTGGTGAGCAGTTGCACTGTACATCACTCGTTTTGAGTATTCTTTTATTAGTACCTTTGTTGTTTTTGTAACTTGTCTTTTTGTGTTGTCCCAGTAAATTGTCTTTATCTCAGCCCTCGAGGTTCTGGTTTTTTGTTCTTTTCTCCTTTCTTATTCTCCTCCCCATCCCACTGGAGGGTGGTGGAGGAGTAAGCGAGCAGCTGCTTTGTTACCAGCTGGGCTGAAACCACAACAATGTTGAAGATGGTCAGGGATGAAGAAAAAGTGGAAGCATTCAATGCTTTTTTTGCTTCAGTCTTTAATAATACTGATAGACTCTGGGCTGCCCAGTCTCCTGAGTTGAGGACCATGGCTGCAGGAGCAGTAATTTTCCATACGCAGACACTGAAATAGTAAGGGATAAGTTATATCTGATGAATGTTCACAAGTCCCTGTGGCCTGAGAGGATTCATCCCAGAGCACTGAAGGACTATTAGTGGTTGTTACAGCAGTATCCCTCTCAAACATCTGCCAAAGGTCTTGGGAGTCTGGGGATGTCCCTGCTGACTGGAAGCTAGCCAAAGTTATTCCAATTTACAGGAAAGGCATGAGGGAAGACCCAGGGAACTACAGACCTGTTAGCCTAATCTCAGTTCCTGAAAAAATTATGGAGATCATACTAGTTGCTATCGTAAGGCATTTCAAGGACAATGCAATCATCAGGCACAGTCAACACGGGCTCACAAAGGGAAAGTCCTGTTTAACTAATTTGATACCCTTCTACAATAAGGTGACATGCCCAGTGGATGAAGGGAAGGCAGTGGATGTAGCTTTTTCCGGATTTTGGTAAGGCTTTTGCTACTGTCCCTCATAGCATCCTTCTGGACAAGTTATCCAAATGTGAAATGAGCAGGTACATGGTGCGCTGGGTGAGGAACTGGCTGGATGGCAGAGCTCAAAGCGTTGTAGTGAATGGGGCTACATCTGTCTGGTGGCCAGTCATCAGCAGTGTTCCTCAGGGTTCAATTCTAGGGCCAGTTCTGTTCAATACTTTTATCAATGATCTGGAAGCAGGAGTTGACTGCACCATTAGCAAGTTTGCTGGTGATACTAAACTGGGAGGTGCTGTTGACTCTCTTGAGGGACAAGAGGCCTTGCAGAGGAATCTGGATAAACTGAGCATTGGGCAATGATTAATGGCATAAAATTTAACAAGTCTAAATGCCAGATGCTGCACCTAGGATGGAGTAATGCCAGGCACAAGTATAAACTGGGAGAGAAGTGGCTGGAGAGCAGCCCTGCAGAAAGGGATCTGGGGCTGCTGGTGGACAGCAGGCTTGATGTGAGTCAGCAGTGTGCCCTGGCAGCCAGGAGGGCAAACCGCATCCTGGGGTGCATCAAACACAGCATGACCAGCCGGTCAAAAGAGGTGATTATCCCACTGTATTTAGCGATGGTGCAGCCTCCCCTGGAGTACTGTGTGCAGTTCTGGGCCCCACAGTTTAAGAAGGATGTTAACGTCCTTGAATGCATCCAGAGGAGGGCAACAAAGCAGGTGAAAGGGCTGGAAGGCATGTCCTGTGAGGAGCAGCTGAGGACTCTGGGTTTGACTAGTTTGGAGAAAAAGAGGCTGAGGTTCAACTTCATTGCTCTCTGCAGCTTTCTGAGGAAGGGACATGGAGAGGGAGGTGCTGATCTCTTCTCCCTGGGATCCAGTGACAGGACATGTGCGAATGGTTCAAAGCTGCACCAGGGGAGGTTTAGACTGGACATTAGAAAGCATTTCTTTACAAGGAAGGTGGTCAAACACTGGAACAGGTTTCTAGAGAGGTGGGTGATGCCCCAAGCCTGTCAGTGTTTAATAGGCTTTTGGACAATGCCCTTAATAACATGCTTTAAATTTTGGTCAGCCCTGAAGTGGCCAGGCAGTTGGACTAGATGATAGTTATAGGTAACTTCCAAATGAACTATTCTATTCCATTCGAAGGACACATCTTTTAGCGTGTGAGGGATATAAAACATGAACATCACTAGAAGTAACCTGACTAGCCTTTTAAAAATATTTACAGCACAAAAGCACCAATATTCTCATAGCTCACTGGATTGTGGATGCAGATGCAATAAACTGAAAAGGAATGGGTGAGCATCAGCCCTTCTGAGCATGTCTTCCTTTTCCCTCCATCTATCAATCATTTCCTAATTCCTGCACCCTGTCTTTGGCTCTTCATTGGGAAGCCTAGGGCTGGTGTAGCAGTGTAGCATCAGACTGGCTGCAAAATGGAAGAAAAACCTTCGTAAAACTGCATCTAGGTGCAACTATTTAAAGGCCTGAAGGGACAATTGCAATAATCTGATCTTCTAGCAAAATCTTCTGTTCAGTAAGTTGTTGAATAACCCTGTAACTTGTGCTTAATCACAAAGTATTTCAGAAAGATGATAATTTGATATCAGAATTTGAAGTGATGAAAATTTTACTGCACCTCCAAATAAGTTATTCAAATGGTGAATTGCTAATAAAATAAGAATAACTACATTTTAAAAATCATAACTGAATTCAAACATGATGAATTTTTCTAGCTTTGTCACCCACAAATTAGGACTTTATGGCTTCTCCGGGTAAACTGAAGGGTCATTCACTGTAAGAAAACTCTATCATATGTGGACACTTACTGATGATAATGAAGACACTTCTCAACCTTTTTTAGATAAATGTAGCATAATGAGTGTCTTAACTGTCTTTCAATAGACAAGTTTTCTAGTCTGAATACTGTTTGTGGCTCTTTCTAAAATCCTTTACAATATCTTAATGTTCCCTTTTGAAGCAGAGTTGCCAGTATTCTTTGTGCACAGTGAAGAATTCATACCATGGCCATATTCTCTGTGGGAATTGTCTATACACCTAAGAAAACTTTTTCATTGGTACAAAAAACCTCATGTTTATTTGATTATTTACAGTGAGCCATTTCAATGTTAATGCACTACATGATACTATCCCTCATCTAGTAATCACAGTCTACATTTTTTATTTGTATGTTGTGTGACCTTGTGTTTGGCAATGTTCAACCTCATGTTGGTCAAATGAGCCAACTTCACTATATGATTCAGATCAGTCTGTTTTATAACTGACCTATGACCATTGTTACTTCCCTCTCCACCAGTTTTTGTACCATCTGCACATTTTACAAGCAATGCTTCCATATTTTATTCCAGTTCATTTACAAAGGTATTGAAGATCAATGGGGCGAGGACAAATTCCTGCATGTCTGAACTAGAAGCAACCCCAACAGGAAGATGAGTCTTCATTTACGGGTTACATTTTGTGGTCTATTGGTTAGACAAATTTTAATCCCTTTAATACAGGTTGCATTGATTTTGTGAGTGCTTCTATTTCCCCCCCTTCCCCATCAGATTGTGGAGCCTATTCAAACATCACACAGAAGTCTATTCCTCAGCATATTAACAGTATTGACTAAGCACTAGGTTTTTAACATGGCAATTTTTTGAAAGCATCATATTGGATAATTGGAAGAGTTGTAGGGGAACATATAACGTGTTTCTCATTCTTACCTAGGTGTCTGCTCGCAGCTTTTTTTTTGATTACTTTGCTGTCAGCTTTTTGCTGGTTGCTCTTTCTGTTTGTGATCCAGTGACCACTGAAACAAAATACATGGCTGTCAGGGCTTTTTCTGAAACACTACAGCCATTCTCATTAATTATCCAAAAGGTCTTATTCTTTACTCTTTGTATTCCATTTCCATATTCCCAAACGTTTGCTCTGAATCAATATCAATGATAAACAAATAAAATCCTGAATTATTAAGCTGGTGGAGCACACATGGGAAGAAAAAGCAGAAGAACATCTATATTTTTGAGAAACATATCTTTTGACTTTTGTTGTATAGGTTTTATAGAATACTAAATAATACTTGCTACTGCAAGTTATCAAGAAAACCATGTTCTCAGTTGCTAAACCATCTAACCTTTGCAATAATCTAGTACACCTTTTGCTCCATCAGTCTTCCCTACCTACAAATTCTAAATGTTTCCCACTGCACCATGATTTCTAGAAAAATGAACACCGAGGTATAGGAGATCACCCTGTCCAATTCGTTAATTCAACCAGAGTTATTGTTACAGTATTTAACTTTTTGAATGTTATGACATTTTAACTTTTTAACCTTCTGAAGATTCTTTCAAGTTTTTAAGTAACTCAAACGTTATTAAGAAACTCAAACTCAAACATATACTCACAAAATTTTGTTATTGATACATCAACCTGCTTTTTTTCTGAATGCAGGAAAGAAATGTTTACTGAACACTTGTTCCTTCTCACCCTGAGTAATTTTCATGATTTTCTTTTGTATTATTCTCCATTCTTGAATTTCAGCAGTTCTTGCTAGATTTTTAAGACTGACTTAGTATCTTCTGCCTGACTGGTCATACATTGCCAACTGATGCATTAGTTTTCTATGTCAATTGTTTGCATTTGCCAGCTTCTGGTTTGTGCTCAATATTCTTGAGATCCCATTCAATTTCTGCAAAAGGAGTTTAAGGAGACCATTCAGACCATATAAAGTTAAAGAAATACATGTCTTTTTACCAGAAGAGAGCCTTAATCTTGATTCAGTCCTATTGCACTTTCATCTAAGAATGCTAGCAGTGTTGAGAATAAGAGATTTCAATAAAGAACAGTAATAGTACTCTACTTTGACTGTCTTCACTGCTGTCCCCAGATTTAAAATTGGTATATCTTAATATAAGCTAGAAGATAGATATGTAAATGTTTTTAATTTTTATTATCATCAGATAATAGGATCACAGCTACTGTTTTCCCCCACTCTCTACAGTGAACTATTTCATTGTACATTTCAAGCAGATTACAGCCAAATATAAACTCTTTCATGTGAAGACAAAAATTGGAGCAGCTTAAAATATTTTCTTTGCTGTAAATTTTTCCATTTCTTTTAAAAAAAGTATTGAAACTTTTAGTCATAGCAGCCTGCCTATGCATGTTATTTTCTGTGTACAAACAGGAAGCAAGAAGAGTTCAACAATTTTTATATGTCTATGTTGAAATTCTTTCACTGTATATACTTGTGACTTTTTATTAAAAGTACTGTGGGGGGTTGGAGGCTTTTGGGGGGTTGGTTTTTGGTTTACTTTTTAGTGCTGTTTCTTATCAGGTTCATTACATGTGAGATAACTACATATGTTGTGCAGAAATTCACTGTTTCATTTTTGTTTATGAACAGTGAGTTACAATTTATGAAGAACAATTTAATTGTTTTACTAATAAGGAGATAAAAAACTGATTTGAATCCATGGAAAATACAGAATTAATCCTTGCAAGGCCTTCATGTTTAGGGTAATGGCATAATATGAAATTACAGCATCAAATTTACATTGGAGAAAATGAATAAGTCTGCTGATGTCTGTGTAATAGCTCTGAATTACAACAAATCTGAATTATGCTTTCTAACATACTTAGGTAAATTTTATTTGGTGAATGATTTATTCATCAAAAAGCAGGTTGGCTCTGAATTATTCAGAAATCTGGTGAATAATTCTGACTAAAAAAATGCCAAATTGTTAATTTTGCAGCTGCAGGTAAAAAGATTTTGCTCTCTTGGAGGTTAGGCTTGGGAGAAGGTTAGGCTTGGGAGAAGGTTAGGCACAAGTTCCACCTTGGTCATTGGATGACATATTCCTCTGATGACCTATTAAGTGAGTTCCAAGGTCAGTTTTCTGGAAATCAGAGTTGGTTCAAAACCTACCTCAGCCTGCACCAGGGAATGGCTTTGAACCAACGTCTTTTATGTCTCAGGAGACTATTGCATAGCTGGGTAATTGATATTTGATGTAGGTTTATGGCAACATTTTCATTGCAAGTATTCCAGTTTAGGGGAAAAAAAGCACTTTAAGGTTAACCAGCTGAGGGCCTGGAACTCAAGTGATACAGCTTGAGGTTGGTGCTATAACTGTTGAGATTTAAGTTACTCTGTAATAGGATTGTCTCAGCATGTCCTTCTGAGGTTACTCCATGAGTTACTGATGCCTACAGCTAAAAGTCACAAATCTATTCACAATGTTTCTCTGTGGCGTTGTGACAACCCTTTTTTTCTCAAATGGAGGTCTGGTAAACATAGGGGAAACATGATATTGTATTGCTCTAAGAACAGTTTTCAAGTTGCTGCAAAATGGAGTAGCATTGAAAATTCAGCAATTATTTTCCCTGGCCTTGGTGGAAAAGGTACTCTGCGAACACAGCAGCCTCTAAAAGCTCCATCTCTCTTTACAACGTATACCAACATTTCTACTCCATACACACTAAATTTCAAATGATAGCAAAGAAAAAGACAAGAAATGTGAAAAAGACCAGAAATAACTCCCAAAATTCATGTTAGTAAGTGCACTTTAATCAGTTTAGGTATATAAACTCACCATCAATGAGTCAGAAATACAAGAAGAAAACACTTATTTCGTGCTTTACCTCCAAAGTCCTCTTTTTTTCCTCAGATAACCAAAATCATTAGAAGTCCAGTTCTCAGGAGTGTCCATGAGTCAAATTAGAAAGTCCTTACCGTACTTATTCCTTGTATATCTCAGTATCCAGCTGATTTACTATAGATTAAAAAGGTCACTATTCTCCATGTAGAGTTCCCAGCTGGAGCCAGATCACACTGCTTTAATTCCTAGACTCAAGACATTACTTTCATAAACAAACACAAATACAGAACTAGACCTCTATCTTACCCATTGCCTTAGAAATGCACAAAAGAAAGGAAAGGTGTAAGCAAATAGAAATCCTCCATCTTCAAACTAAATGAATAACTGGAGCTTTTGAAGTGTGATGTATGCTGGAAGTGCTGGCTGCCCAGGGTTTTGCAAACTATTCTGACAGAAAGTCACCTATTATTCTGTATTTTAATTACAGACTGAGAACAAATAGAGTTGTTCAGTGTCTGCTCTAATGAGCAACTCACTTGCCACTTTGCCTGCTAATTATTTTAATAATACTCCAATGTTTTAAATATTTTAGGTTGTTTCTAATTTAGAGAGTGAATACAATTTAATAATTAATGAAGCATTATAGGTGATAAAAGCAAGAGATATTGAAACAACATTCCAGTGCCTGAACAATACATTTTCTTACTGGAGAGGATATTTTCAGGTTTGAATATTAACACCACCTCATCACTTTTGTGTTTCTTTCAAATAATTTAATATGTTCAAATTAAAAGAAAGAAAAGAATTGAAGTAATTGTAAAGGATTACATTAGAGGAGCCTAGAAAATGCATTGGAAATACATCAGAAATTTCCAAGAAATCATATCTGATTACTTTGAAATTACACTGATCATGACAACATGACAGTGAATTCAAAATAAAGTATTCAAGCTTGGAGATTAACAACATGTTATCATTTGAAATACCTCTTCATAGTTTCTTTTGGGTTGGGGTCTTAGAATGTGGCTCGGAGTACTGCTGTCAGAAATGGTAGAATTAACTCCTGGAAGTCAGAAATGCAAATGCGTGTATATGTGACATTACAGTAGAGAAACTCTTTTTTTTCTGAAGGATTAACAGTATGCCAGTGACACAATATTTGTAAACAATTTCAAATTATTTCATGATTGAGATGCTGGTTCTAGACTCAAAATTTAATTAGTTTGAAATTAAAATACATTTTTCACCAGAATCAAAGCTACAGCAGGCTATTGTATGTTGGCAAGCTTCCAGAAAAACTTCCCATTTCCTTGCATTAGCCCACTGTAGATAATTTTATTAAATAGTAAGTCAGATGATCTCTTTTATCTTAAGTTCTCATTGATTAAAGAAGTGAGCACTACTGTGTATCTTCCAGAAGCCTTAGTTATGAAGATTTAAGTATGAAAATTATAGAAGGTCTACTTTTAGTTAGGTAACACTGATGACAAAGATGAATGTCTGACTATATGACTGTTAAAAATATATATTAATAATGTAGCATTGTGAGTACCTTATTGAAAAGAATTAGCTTTTGGAAGTAAAGAGGATTCTGGTCCCTGACTCCTGCTACCTCAGAATGCAATAGTAAGTTAAGAAGGTCTGGTTAAAGTCGTGTGAAAAACTGTAACCTTCCTACTTTTTCTACTTGCAAAATCAGTATGGAAAGAAATTGTCATTTTTATTTTGCAAATATATGTCATGGGTACACTTGTGCAGAAGAAAGACTTTTATGGAAGTCTTCCCTATGTTTGTGTGACTGTACATGAGAATATATTTATGTCTATGACAACACAATGCTTCAGTGACTGCCTTAATCTTTTTGAGTACAGGTAAGTTTTTTTGAATCTTGTAAGGAAAAAGTGTAGATCACTCACTAGGAAACATTCAACATATACAGAACATCAAAAAATGTCTGACACTGATTTCAATGGAACCTGTCATAGTCTCAAGGTTCAGCACCTGCTGACATACCAAAGTACATTTTGGTTTCATCACTTCAGGAGGAAATTCTTCATCTCATGTAAATTGTCTTAGTCATTTTGGAGTCAATGGAGCAATGACAGTTTAAAATGACCAGGAATCTGTCCTGAATTTCCAATCTACAAGCGAGCATTCCAGAGGCTAGCGACAACATGTAGAAAACTCATCCACACAAACCAAACATCAGAGGGAAGTGATTATTTCCCTTCTCTTCAGCTCTTATTGGACTGCATGAGAAGTATTGCATCCAAATATAAGAAAAATGTTGAAAAACTGGCAAGAGTCCAAGAGAGGGCAACCAAGATTGTTAGGAAGCTGAAGCATATCACATATAAGAAGCAGCTACGGGAGTTATATACATGTAAATCCAAGAAAAGAAAGCTAAGGGGATCAAGTTGCTGTCATCAACTAAAATAAGAGGGTATGATGAAGATAGAGTCAGACTTTTCTAAGAGCGGCGGAAGGGCAAAAGGCAATGGTCACAACCTGCAGCAAGAGAAATTCCAGCCAAGCATACGGAAAAGATCTTCACAATGAGGATGGTAAAACACTGGGGCAGGCTGCCAAGACAACCTGTGAAATCTTCATCTTTGTACATATTCAAAACTCTTCTGGACAAGGTCTTGAGTAAATTCATCTAACTTTACAGTAATTCTGCTTTGAGAAGGTGATGGGACTAGATGATTACTGGAAGTCCCTTCCAATCTAAATTATTCTTTGATGCTATAATTCTACTCATTTTGACATCCAGTTAGAATTTATAAAATATTTTTGCTGTATCAGTGGTACCACATGGGTTATAGTTACTGAATTCTGCAAGCTTAGTTTCACATTTTGAAAAAATTTGTCAGTATATTCAAACAAAATATCCTTAAAAACAAGTCTGAAATTTTCTCCCTTTCTTGCAGCAGAATGTTTCTAATGGTAGGTAAAATGGAAATTTACCAAAACAAGTTGGGGAAAAAAATAATTAAAACAATGCTAATTTGGAGGGGTTTTTTGCTTTCTAAATTTTGGTTGAGTAATACTGTGGGAGGTATTGGAATAATGCCAAGAGTGAGCAGAAAAAAGGTGGAACAGAATGAGGGAAAGGAGAATAGACTGCATTCTTTTGGCAAAAGTAATTCCCTTGGTCTCTCTGGTAAACTGCAGTGTTGGAAAAGTATTCTTTAAAAACAAAGTGGGAACTGATTTACACCAGGAACACACAAACCAGAATGACTGTTGATTTTTATGTGCTAATTCAAAGATGTATAAGTATTTCTTTTATCAGGGGTGGATGCCTGCTAAGGCAGAAGATTTTCAAAATAATGTGATGAGGACTGGGTTCTTACATCTAGGAGAAATCCAAATTAACTGAACTATCTGCAGTGAATTTATTCTGGATTTGTAATGGCATAATTAAGAACAGAATTTGATCCTTTGTGTTTCTTATTAGTCAATGAAACTACATTTCTATTTTTTGTCTAGAAGTGAGAAAAACTTTTCTGAGTAATGCCGAAAAAGTATAGAGCAGCTAGCGTCAAACCACCTGAACAAACAATTGGAGATGTGGCTTAGCCTCAAAGATCTTTCCCAGGTTTCACAAGAGAAATATTACTTCTCCTTTACAGTTCATCTGTAAACTATATGGCACTGCAAAACTGGAACATCAGAGATCAAATCAGGCTTACTCAGCAGTCAGGTAAGTTTTTAAAAGGAAAGGTGTACCTATGTAAACATATATGATATCGTCACAAGGCCATTCTTTCAAAAACACAGTAAATTTTAGTGAGAGTAGATCAGAAGCCTGGGGTTTGGTTTTCATGGCAACTCTGTAACACCATTAAAGATCCAGGGATGTAGGTCATTGCTAAATGAAACAACACACTTTTGCCTTTTCTGAAAACATAATTAAAAAATGGCTAATAATTCATACCAGAAAGTCAATTTCTAGAGTGAACGCCTTGTTCATGTTTCATCCCATTCCCTGAAGAATGAAGAATCTTTCTTCTATTCAGTCTCTCTGCATCTTCTTCAGGGTTGTTCCTCAAATATCTTATGGAGAAAACTCGAAAAGAGGGTGGGGTTTTTTCCCACTTGAGAATAAGAATGTGTTATTTTAGAATCAAATTCTGGGCCTTGTGCTGCATGCTTTCTGTTACAGAAAGGAACAGATTTAACAGTTCTCAAGATAGAAGTCCTAGAAGATATGATCTCTCCTAATATTTCCTAACCTTTCTAATCTGGCTACCTTTTTCCTGCAGAGACACCAGAGAAGCTTGTGACCTCCAGAGAGTAACAGGATAGCTCACACAAGGTCCTCAAAGAGAAGGAACTGCAAAAGATGAAAGACAAGATATCGACGTTGAAAAGCCTTATCCCTGCTTTACAAATCATTTTCTGAAGTTTTTAAGCAGAATTGATGCCAGGCATGGGGAGAAAAAGGAGGGATGTTTTATCCCTTTCTAGCTCAGCTTTTTTTGAGTGGAAGGCAGCCAGGGAGACCACTAAGTGATAAAACTATCACTGTTAATTCTGATACAGCCACCATTTTACCATTATCTCACCTCAGGGAAGAACAGATCTCTGGCTTCTTTCCAGGAAGACCTCCACTCCTGAGATATGAACAAATTTCAACTGGCAAGGAGTCTAGTCCAGACCACAGAGCTGCAGCCAAACTCCTTGTTCACTGAGTGCCAAACTCAGGGCTTGGCTAGCTTGTTTAACATTGGAATGAAAACCTGCAGAGCAAAGTGTTTTACAAAGTTAAACAGATCCACACCGCTGAAGTCCAGCCACCACTGTATGGTCATGTTCACGACAGGAAGCAGGACTGAAGGATGAAGCCAGACTGGAAATGGCAGCCAGAAGGTAATGAAGCTGGGAAAAGAATGTCTTTTTCAACACTAAGAGAAGAAAAATATTGAACCTTTAGAACTTTCTTTAAGATAAAGGTGTTAAATACCATGAAGAAGAAAGAAAAGAACTTGTAGGAAGTGCTCCAGATGAATTTCCCTTAGGAATCATATCAGGAAAAAGTATAGATCTTGTAGGGAACAGAAAAAGGAACTGGTTAACAAAGGAAGCTATTTTTTAAAAGATTGAGGAACATAGAGGTGAAATAAGAAACTTGTAAAAGTCAAGTGGAATTACTCTGAAAAATATATCAAATTGGATATACAGAAATATATCTCTTTGGTTTGGTTTCCCTGACTCTTTATATAGCCCAAAAGAAAATGAATATTTCAATTCAGTTTTCTATGAAAATTGCAACACTGAAGGAAACAAAGGTTAGGACACAGTATGAAAAGAGAAGTTGCTCAAATGGAGGTGGGAGTGAAATTTTAAAACTACAACAGATGCAAGCTGGACGAGTTGTTCTTCTCCATGCCAGAACACTGAAATAAAAGGTAAATGAGGCTGTAGCAACCAGTATTGCACATTTAACACAAACCTACTCAGTCCAGGCAATATTCTGTCATGGGAAAACAGCAAATATGCTGGTACTTTCAAAAGGGAGAAACAGTGATGCAGGCAAGTACAAAGATGTTCAGGTCGACTGCACTTTAATCTTGTCTTTTAAGGGATACTATATAGGAAGGAAAAAAAAGTCTTCTGAGCTTGTTAAAAGAGAAGTCACTGAAGAAGATGGGATCTTAGTTGTGTTATTATTCACTTTTGAAACTGGAGATGATACTATTCATAAATATGTTGCAACAATCATCCATATTAGCCAGAAGCACATTCTTCAGACCATAGTGCCACAGAGGTAAATGGAATAGATTATCCTAAAAGGAAAAACTGATGGAGGACAAAGTCTTGAGGAAACAGACCTGAGAGTGATGGCAATAACCAAAAATTAAAAGTTTATGAGGTTTACAATGGGATTATATGAGAATTATTTGAAGTATCATTAATTTAGAATAATTTGAAGTACTCCCATAATCAAAGAGGTAGTATCATTCCAAGACCTAACCAGTACAAGGATGATAAACCACCTTTGGTTAAAACAGGAAGAGGAAGGAACAGGAAGTGGTAGAGCAACAACCCACCAGATTCAGCACAGAATCATAGAATTGTTTAGGTTGGAAAAGACCTTTAAGGTCATCAAGTCCAACTGTTAACCTAGCACTGCCAAGTCCACCACTGAACCGTGTCCCTAAGCACAATTTTTACACATCTTTTAAATACCTCCGGGGATGGTGACTCAACCACTTCCCTGGGCAGCCTGATCCAGCGCTTGACAACCCTTTCAGTGAAGACCTTTTTCCTAATATACAATCTGTTTCATAATCTTCTCCAGCACCAAGGTCAGACTGACAGGCATGTAGTTCCTTGGATACTCCTTCCAGCCCTTCTTGTAGATGGATGTCACATTTGCTAACTTCCAGTCAACTGGGAACTCTCCAGTTAGCCAGGACTGCTGATAAATGAATGGAAGTGTCTTGGTGAGCACTACTGCCAGCTCCCTCAGCACCCTTCGGTGAATCCCATCCAGCCCTATAGACCTGTGAGTACCTAAGTGGTGTAACCAGTTGCTAACCATTTCCCCTTGGATTATGGGGGCTTCATTTTGCTCCCTGTGCCTGTCTTCCAGCTCAGGGGGCTGGGTTCCCAGGGGCAAAGAAGGCATTAAGTACCTCAGCCTTTTCCTCATCCTTTGTCACTATGTTTCCCTTGACATGGAGGAACAAGGGACATTTCACCTTACAGGAGCAAGAGAGATTACTTACAGGGTTATAGAATCATAGAATAGTTTGTGTTGGAAGGGACCTTTAAGGGCCATCTAGTCCAACTGCCCTGCAATGAGCAGGGACATCTTCAACTAGTCCAGGTTGCTCAGCTTCATCCAGCCTGGCCTTGAATGTTTCCAGGGATGGGGCATCTACCACCTCTCTGGGCAACCTGCTCCAGTGTTTCACCACCCTCATCATAAAAAATTTCCTCCTTCTATCTAGTCTGAATCTACCCTCTTTTAGTTTAGAACCATTACCCCTTGTCCTATCGCAACAGGCCCTGCTAAAAATTCTGTCCCCATCTTTCTTATAAGCCCCCTTTAAGTATTGAAAGGCTGCAGTAAGGTCTCCCCAGAGCCTCTTTTTCTCCAGGCTGAACAACTCCAACTCTCTCAGCATTCTTTCGTAGGAGAGGTGTTCCAGCCCTCTCTGATCATTTTCATGGCCTTTCTCTAGACCTGTTCCAACAGGTCCATGTGTTTCTTGTGCTGAGGAGTCCAGTGCTGGATGCAGTACTCCAGGTGGGGTCTCACCAGACCAAAGTAGAGGGGCAGAATCACCTCCCTCGACCTGCTGGCCCTGCTTCTTTTGATGCAACCCAGAATACAGTTGGCTTTCTGGGCTGCGAGAGCACATTGCCAGATCATGTCCATCTTTTCATCTACCAGTACCCCCAAGCCCTTCTTGGCAGGGCTGCTGTCAATCCCTTCATCCCCCAGTCTGTATTGATACCAGGGGTTGCCCGTACCCAGGTGTAGGTCTTGGCACTTGGCCTTGTTGAACCTCATGAGGTTGACATGGGCCCACTTCTTGAGCTTGTCCAGGTCTCTCTGGATAGCATCTGTCACGACCCAGGCTGGACAGAGCAGGAGTCATGTTGAGTTTGCAATTCCCTTGGGCTAAATTAAGGTGAAGTGATACCAAAAGATCAGTTAATCATTTTATTCATGGCAGAAGCAACCTGAACTTGGAGCCATAACAGTAGGTGGTGGGGTTTCTCACAACAGGAATTGGCATGGTAAACCATGGAACCCATGGTAACCACATACATCAGTTCAGGGAAGGAGGAGATCCCTCCTGTTGAGTCACAAGGTTCAGAGTGGGCCCCCTTGCCTTCTAGACTCCTTCTCAGAGAGGACCCCAGGGGCGGCTGGATCCACTCTTAGTCCCAGGCTTGGTCAATGGTTTTATGTCTTAAACAGATGAGGTGTAGGGATTATGAAAAGGAAGAGAGAAAGAGAGAGAGAGGAAAAGAGAAGAGAAAGATTTCACAAGCCCTCGGTCCAGCATTGGTCCAGCCAGTCTACGGGTCCAGTTCCAGAGGGCGTGCGGACGTGGGGCTTCAGTTTGTGGCTTTTTATTGTCTCCTTGCCCCTCTTTAAGGCAGGAACTTGAACTCATTAGGCTAATTAGGTGTTATGCATGGTTTGTGCTTCCAGAATCTTCAGGAAATGGGTCAGCGGGCTTGGGGGTCATTTGGGGAGTAACTTCTCCCTCCCTGCAGACGTGACAACTGTTTGATCTTTGGCCATGCATGGTGAGCTGCCCTGCCTAGCTTGTCAGAACAGCAGATCAGAACAGGGAGCTGAGCACTCTCCCTCTCCAGCAAGCCCTCCTCTTCCTGTTGCTGATGTCTGGTGCTGACCTGTGCTGATCAGCTTCTTTTCACCTGCAGTTCCTTGCTGTGCAGGGTTCGTTGTTATGCAGAGTTCGTCATTGTGCAGAACTTGCCCCACCACAATGATTGAGACATTAACTCTTTCAGTCTCTAACAGCATCCTGTCCCTCAGTCTTGTCAACTGCACCATTCAGTTTGGTGTCATCATGTAGAAAAAAACATGTTCATATATACACTATATAACAAGTGTCTGCTTTGAACCTCAGCTAAGAAGGATGCACTTTGCTCTATTAAACTCAACTAAACTTGGCCATGCATTCAACCAAATCTGCTGTGTATTTCCAGCAAGACACAAGAATCGCTCCTGGAGCGCTGCATGAAGGAAGGAAAACCAAATGCAACGCCAATCCTTTTGGCTGAAATAGACAGAATTTAATGAATAAGTTCAGGGAAGAGACAATCAGTCCTGACAACAGTCATGTCATCAGGTTCCCTCCTTTGCCAACAATTGGTCTTTTGTTCTCCTTGGTGGAAATCAATATTTTTTCAAAGGGTATGACAGCATGGTTGATAAGCAGGTAGCAGACTTCTTCAGTGAAATGGAATAAAGGCAAAGTTTGCACATACAGGGACACCACCATCACCACCAAATCCTCTGGCACTCCCCAAGGGTGAAACAAATAGTAGATTCATATTTCTTTGCATATTGAGTTAGTCACCAAGGATCCTTTCAGCTGTCACAAAAAGCAAGTGCCTAGGTGCTCCCTGGTCACCATTCACAAAAATGCCAGATGCTTACGAATCCCCAAATGATACTGCAGAAACAGCTGTGCTGAGGAATGTCAATGACATCACAGATATGGCATTAAATGCAATTATTGGTAGACGACAACAATTTAAAGAATTTCTTCCCTCCCATTTTGTAACATGGTTCTGGACTGTTCATATATATTCTTGTTTAAAACATTTAAAATATCTGAAAGAGAAAGTATGTGACCCTAGTAGGTTTCCCTTTGCTTATCTTTATTTTAGGTACTTCCAGCTACTGAGAACTGCTCTTAAGTTTCAGGAATTTGATATTGTGACAGACAGAGCTCAGCTCATGCAAGACAATGTGCAGCCTTTTCAACCAGTAAAATATCAAACCTGTATTTCTGCATTAGAAAAACAAGACATTTTGTAATTTTTTTTTTCCTTTCAAGTACTTTTTAAAGGATTGGATGGAGAAGGACTTTGGAGAAGAACGTGGGGGGCAGAACTGTAATAATAAAAATATGAAAACAGAAAAAAATGTAGGAAAATAGAAAAGAATTTTTCCAAAAGGGATTTTGTGGCTTTTGGCACTGCTAATAATTTGTGTGGAAAAATAACGTTTTCATGTGTGTTTAATCCTATGCCAAGGCAGCTGCTGGTGCAGTAGCTATCTGCAACAAATTAGAGGGCAGTTAAAGTGAGATTTTCCACAATCAAGAACAAAGCAGGACCAGTTAGCATGAGGACAGCTTGTTCTTGTTGCTAATGTGTTTAAAAACTTGCTGCACATAATTTGAAACAGCTTTTGTGTGTGGATGCCGGCTCTGATTTCTGAGGTCTAGTACTAAATCAAAACCAAATGGAGAGAGTTGAATAAGAAAATGACAAATTATACACTGACGTCTCCTGCTCTGGCTAAGGAGAAGGGCTTTTTTTTTTTTTTCCTCTTTTTCCTCTTTGCTATTGATTTAAAAGTTAATTTCCCTCAATATTAAAATATTTAATGGATGACAGCTGGCTGAAATCTGGAGCTTGCAGCCAACTATCTGCTGAAGGAAAGCTCTCAATAACTATGGTGGCAGATATAACACACTTACAAATTATTTAAAGATGTATTACCTTTACGATTAAGGAAGTAGATGTTAAGAAGATTCAGTGCCTTTTTAATGGCCGAGATGAATTCAAGAGCTTTATTCAATGTAACTTTTTATTTCACTGCAAGGTGAAACACATTGGCTGATCTCCTTGGAATACAAACAGCTTGTCAGGTATCAAACTAAAACTGTCATTTGAAAATCCAACTGTATTTTGAAAATCATACCTAGAGAAAAGAATACAAATAATCATATTTCTCTTGTTTTTTCTTGATATCTCATAGGCACCACGTGGCATGTGATATATGTTCTTAGAGAGGTGAGAAATCTAGATTTCTTAAAGTCAAAGCAAAAATACCACTGATTTCAGCTAGATCTGAAATCCTGAATTGCAATGGAAATAGTAGCTAGGTAAAGTGAAGATAAATAAAAAGAAAATGGTATTAAAATAATTACAATACTGTTTTGGAAGCCAGAAAATGTTGAAAACCCTCCTGAATCTGGCCTCAGGGAAAAGGCAGCGTTTGACTGATAATTGCTTTTCAATATGTTCATATAATGGAGCTTATGTGATACCAGGCTCTTTGGTAAATTTGGTGGGGAAATATTACTGTTTAGTACTATCTTTTCTTGTGCTTTCTGAAATAAAAAAGAGCTAACATGAGTATCATTTTTATTAAAAGTTAATTGACCTTTTTCCAAAATTCACTAAAGTTTGGTTTGAGTTTTAGAGAAATATATAGAAAAATACTGGGATTTTTTTAGTTAAAAACCCCAAACAAAAAAACCATCAGATGTGCTGTGTAATCAAGAAATCAATTAAAAATAAAAGAGACCAATGCTAATACTCCCAGATGTAGCTATACACCTATATAAAGAAGCCTTACTTGCACTCAGGTTTTATAAACACAAGATGCACTGAAATTGTTAGCCTGTTCTTAGATACATGAAGTCTCCCGATGAAACATGCATTGATTTTTCTTCACTGCTTTGACTCAGATATGCTCTGCCAACTTCATTGTGAAGTAAGTGAGTGATTAGCCTACAATTGTAGCAACACCAGAAGGTAATTGCTGGCCCAATATGACCTAATTCTAGGCTAGTTCCATCTCCTTGAATCAAATCTGGCTGTGACAGAATATAGATGCACAAAACAGAGCCTTGAAGAAAGGGGAAGTAGGTGACTGAGTAAAAACATATAAAGGAACAGTGAATAACCAAAGCAAAAGGTATAGATGAGAAATATATGAGAAAAGAGAAAGT
Organism: Haliaeetus albicilla; assembly: GCF_947461875.1. NCBI lineage: Eukaryota > Metazoa > Chordata > Aves > Accipitriformes > Accipitridae > Haliaeetus > Haliaeetus albicilla. Next base: position 30,809,126 of record NC_091516.1, read on the forward strand.
ACAGACCAAAAACTCGTAACAGAAAAAACGTGATCAGGACATGAAATAAGCACATGAGGCTAAGAAACTAAAGCACACAAAATATAAATTGAAACTGAGACTATGACTTGTGAGGTTAGAGGACAAAATGAAATTCTAAATGCATCATGCAAGAGAGTAACTATGGTTTACCAAACTCTTTGGAAGTCAACTCCAAACTCCAAGTCAAAGACAGAATGAAAACATTGGCTATGGGAAGATATGTAAAGAGAATATAGCAGACCACATACTAGATTACTCACATAAGCACTGCAGTTATTTATAACAACTGAGGTTACTATGATTTTAAAACTGGCAATGTAATTTAAACTCCTGAACCCATGAGACAATTTTCAATGTAAACCTGACAATTCTTATTTTGTTCCCTCTGTCTGTATTTACAAGCTTACCTTTAACAACCCACTTTTGACATAATATGTCCTTATGCTTAGATCTTCTCTTACCAGCGGTTAATTTTTGCACATATTTAAAGGACAGGCATAATTACATACATTTAAAGGCATGTCCTGTAAGGATGTAGTTTGTCAAACATGCTACATTTACTTCTTCGTAGGATGGTCATGCATCCATTCATTACAGACTGTACCATATTTTGATTTTAAAGGATGCATGGACACTTTCCCCCTTCTCACCTGTTTCCAAAGCCTTTCATACTTACAGTCAACCCCTCTAACCCAAGTTCAGCATTCCTAGATGAGTGTGGTCATGCTTGTGCTATATATTGTTCCATTCTGTTTAAATATGATTTGTGAAAACAAAGAAAAGAAACAAACTAAAATAAAGGAAACAAAGATCCTGTTGTAACACCTGTATAACTAAGAGCACAGTTTGACCAGAATTTACCACCTTCTTTCTTGATATTTGCATTAGATGAAAGTTGTCTGTAACTTCAAAGGGCGCTGGACAATGAAAGAGGATATACCATATTAAAAATTACTCCATCGTATCACAGGACATGAGAAAAAGCTTGCTAGTAACATCATATTTGCATTCAGGTTTGAAAAAACAGTAAGTTGAACACAAAAATTGCTTTTAATATTGATATTCAATTCTATGGCCCTTGATATAGAACAAAGTTTGCTGAGAGAGTATATTTTCAACAGAATCTGCTATAATGCAGACTTTGAAGAAAGCTGAATATATGCACAGTGCTATGTTAGTCAATGGGCCTAACAAATTAATAAATAACCATGCAGAAAGTGATACTTTAGGGAGTGATGTTACAGTGGCAGGCAGTCCCTATCTTATAATAGTATAAATTTTTTCTTGCATAGTTTTGAAGAAATGGGCCAAAGCTTCAGTTGCTATAAATCGAGAGAATTACACTGGCTTCCATGCAACTGCATCAATTCATGTCAGCTGAGAATTTAGCTTTAGTGTACCCACGAGACTACAGAAACAGCCCTCCTATTCAGAATGATTCAGAAACTGCCAAAATATTTTAATTCTGTACTACTAGAGATAAGACCTAGTTCTACGTACCTCTAAGAATCAGGCCTACACTATTCTAAATGCAAAAAAAAATTGTGAGGATTTAGTGGGATCAGGCTGCGATACTTCAGTGAATATGTAACCTAGACATTAAAATCATAGGCATATCAGATTATTGGAAATTCTGAAAGGACTATTTCAGCTTAACAGGGGTTGTTGCCATGTTTGCCTTCCCTCTTTTGCTGTTGAAGTTTATAACAGCAAATAAGCCCAAGGTCAAACTCTCTGAAATAAGGTAAAGGCCATAAAACAATATGATGTATTTTTTGCCAAATACACACTCAATCCTTTTCCTTTGAAACTGATACCATTACACAGTGGCTAAACCTGTCCTATTTTTGTTTAAAGAAAGAGTTTAGACGTGGTTTTCTAGATTAACAGATTGAAACTTGCTACTTAAATAAAACATAAATAAATTACAGAAGGATTTCTTCCATTTCCAGGTAAAGCTTGGTTTCTCTTTAATGCCAATTGTGTGACTAGCTGCAGCCATCAGCTGTTTTTATTCTACATTACTATTTGCATAAATGACTCAATAGGAAAAACTAAAGATATGCAAAATCTTTTTTCTCTTGTTATTCCAGCTCTGACAGCTTCATCAACAACATCAAATTACTGCCAAAATAATGCTCAGTCTCTTCAAAATGTGGATAGATATTCCTTTCCCAGACTAATTTAAAGGTCCTACACCACCAGATACGTAAAAAATATTTCCATTTTTGATTACCAAAGTTTACAACATTTTTTGATTATATGCCTCACAAGCTGTTCACAAATCTGTTTCTGTATGGCTTTCTCTACATTGATTAATGGAGCAGGCTGAGTTCCCTCATATATAGCAAAGTATTTCTACCATAGAAATATTATCAAATCACTCTGGAGTACTTGGCTTCATGAAAGAAATGCTAGACTAAATCACAGAAGAAATCTCTATTTCCAAATGTTTGGGGGCCAGACTGAGAAAGACAGACGTAAAGTTTTGAAACTATCTTTTAGCAAGATGAAAAGAAGGCAGAACTTCCAGTGCAGATGCAGCTCCAAAGAAACCAGCAGGACTGTTCAAGCACTGAACCTGGATCTGATTATCTTGCTGAATCCAGGCTTGGATATGGATGGGAGATCTGCCCCAGGAGAATAACATGAAATGAAAAACTCTACCATATCCCTCCCTGTTCCAGCTTCATGTCTTATTGCTTATTGTCTTCCAAGCCGATGAATGAGCCGCCCTCTATTTCTGCCTACTCCTCTGTTGCCACATTGCTGCTTGCTGTATTTGAGAAGCTTCAATTTTCTGTTTTGGTGCAGTAACACTTATTTTATGCATTTAAAAATATGTCCCTTGAAAATAACCTCGTGGATAGCTTACAAAAATCAGAGTGAAGAAAGAGACATATGTGGCTTTAATTAACAATATAAAGCATAGTAATTAACAGGTGTAGAAGTACAGGTTAGCTGATTTCTAATGGCACTGGTCCTTGAAATTAGCAGTGTAGTTGTTACTGTGAACTTTTTGCTATAAAGGAAGGACTGATTCTTATGAGGGTTTCAGAAGATGAGTGCCAGGGCACTACAGGATGCCAGAGAGGGTTATTCTCAGAATTTTCAGACAAGAAAGTTAAAACAAATCCTGCCCTACTTGTCTAACCTTCTTACTACTCTTTAGGTTAAAAATATCATCAGATCAGCTGAGGATGTTCCCCTTGTAGGCTTATACCATGATAGTATTCTACATTTCTTGGAAAAGCCATAAGTCAAATGGATGCAGCTCCTCAGGTGCCTCTAAAATGTTATGTGCTCTCCTCTAAAGAAATACAAATATACTGAATTTTGTTGCCTGGGCATCTCCAGAGAGATGTCCATATGACTGAAAAGTGACCCTGCTGAAGCACTGCTGGGTACATACTTAAAATAAAGACAGTAGAAATTGGTGCTTACTTTTTATGTGCAACATTTTTCAAGTTTAATAAGGAGGAAAAATAAGTATAGTATTTCTGGTGGTAAGACACCCCCCCCCCCCCCCGCAACTGGAATCTTTTGAGGGTGGGAAAAAAAAGGACTCTTAAAATAACAGCTTTTTAAACTTTTGACATGTCTAACAAAAAGAAAATGTAAAGGTTCCATTTTATGCTACTGCCTGCTGCTTAACTAGAGTCATAAGGTCACTCTGTAACACACTTCTTTTGTGCGTGTCTATGTAGTGGTGAAGAAAGGGAAAGCTGCCAATTCTCTAACTAGGTATTAAGCTTTCTCTTCCCTTGTGCCCCACCCGTTCACTCACTCCCTCCCAACCCTAAACCCCGATGCTGGATTTTCAGCATCGCTGCTTTAAAGCCTGAAAGGACTCTGCTTAGAAACATTCTTGACCCTGAAAAGAGATTTTTCTCCATTGTCTCATATCTTCTTCTTACCCAAACACAATGTTACTGTATTCTAAGGCAGATTTCCTAAAATACTGCGGCTGAAAATGGCACTGTAAAGCACCTAGGATAATACCTTTTCTTTAATCCTGATAATACTTTTTTATATCTTACTCTGATTTGCATGGTATGCACAACTTGCACACATTGTTTTGGGGATATTATGAGAAGAATTATACAAGCCTTCATTTCCTTTCTTCCTCAAATGCAAAATAAGTTTAATAAGAAATCTGAACTAAGACGTAAAATTTTGGAAACACTTGAAATTTATTTCTACTTCACTTTTAGATTTCTCTTATCTCATTAACCTAAAATGATTATGCAAGCATTTAGGCTGAATTCAGTAATCCACTATGAATGGACACTGAGTAGGTGGAGTCACAATTACAAAACCCTACTATATGATGAGCATATTTAACTACTTACCGCTCTTACCTAGAAAAAAACCTGCTATAATAGTATCTCTTCTGCATTCTTTTCCCAGCTATGCCTATTAAAATTTAAATTAAAGAAGGAAATGCCTTGTTGATAAAATCAGTAAAAATATGTTTTCTTGGTTTTATGCAAAATCCACTCTAAAAAGATTTGGGTTCTTTTAGAAAAGAAATGGTCATCTCCACATGGTGAACAATCTAGCCTTTCTTACAGTTTTTTTAAATAGCATTTTGTATCTAATGAGCAAGGCATCATTACAAATACTGGTATAACGCAATCCTGCTGAAGAACAGTGATATCTTTCTGCAAAGAGGTATAATTGGACATAATATTACCTGTTTTGTCTGAACATTAAAAACAGATTTTTAATCAGTCATTTTGCAGATATGATTTTGGATATGGCTAATAGGGTATTGTCATCTGAGAGACAAAATAAAAATTCTGTATTAAGAACAGTTCCAATCAGCAAAAGTAGACTTTCCAACAGCTGTTTTCTGTTACATACTGCTGTATTCTTTAGCTGAAAATTATATAGATCACAAGTATGTGGTTAACCATTTCCCCAAATGAAAACTGTCTGGCACCCTAAATGAGCTGATAGCATTTGAATGTGGTCTTAGAGGTAAAAAACCTGAAGGATTCTCATCAAACTTTAGATGAGCAAGAAAAATTAAGAGAACCCACAAGCACCAGTCTGAGCCAAATGCACCTTCATGAAGAAAATATGACTGAAACCTTTCAATTCTTAAGATAGCTCTGGCACAACCTCTTAAGCACTTTCCCTGTGTCTTGTCCCACTGTTGGAGCTCTTCCTGTAGCTACTCTTGATGAACCCCAGATGGATCATTTTCAAAGAGCAAGCTGAAGAAAGACAACCACTTCAACACAGAGTGAAGACACGTTGTTCAGAGATCAGGATGAGAGTCAGTAGTGCATTCTACTGCACAGTAAATTAAGTCTGTTTCTTATGCTGATGTTCTTGCCTTATGGAAAATCACATCCTTTCAATTTTTTTAAGTCCCTAACAGATGACAGCAAAAATAAGAACAAAAATTACTCAACTTAACCCATGAAAAGGAACCTTTTTTTTCTTAATAAGGAGGCATCACTTCACATCATCTGTTAAGGTACAATAATGTTTTGCAACAGTTTTTTTAAAACACTTAAAAAGTCATCACAAGGGCCTGTCCTTTTCTATAAGGTAAAGCTTCACTGAAATGTCCTGCTTCTTGTGAAATAGCAAATTGTGTAGCTTATTCTCTACATCTCTTTAATGTTTAAAATATAATTCCAATCTGGTTTTCAATGGATGTTTTTTGTATGTCAGATACTACTAAAATTGTAAAACATACACAGAGAATTTACAAAAGACCCAGTAAGAGATACAGTCATCTTACAGAAATGTCTGTAATGTCCAAATTATTAGTTGGTAAACAGTTAACAACTTACTATTGCAATCAAACATGTTTAGACCTGTGCTGTCGTCAAGCCTCTTTTTATTTTAGTTATTACACTTTAAGAAAAGAAATTAACCTAATTAGAAGAAGAGAAATCACCAAATCCTTTTATTAAAAACAGTTTAATGGTAAAACCAAGATTTGCATGACAATTTAGCCAAGCCCTTTCATTCAGGTTAGTCAAGGTCTTCCGATGCCATTCAGCAGCATCCTGATTTGATTTCTACATTCTTGTTTTAAATTAACATTACAGTGCTGCTGAGCACCAGCAGGGTTTGAAGTTGCAATACCATCTGTGGCAGTTGCACTTTCTCATGGATGAAGTTAAACTATCACAATATATTCTCAGTATTCACACTTGTTTCTCAGTCACTTAAAAAGGTTGCAGCTGCACTGAAAATTAATTCTGCGCAACACACTAGGAGGGAAACAGAACTACTTATAAAATAAGTCAAAGCATGGTGCAAACTTCCTAATATTAGTATGTGTGGGAGCATTTACATGTGGTTAGAGCTTTGTCTAACATTTAATGAGACAACCTCACGGGGAAAGGAACTAGCCCTACTGGTCTAGTACTTATTCTACTAGACTTTAGTGATGAAAAGAATGACACAATTAGGTTGTCCAAGACAAAAGCAGTGGACACTAATGAAAAACAGTAGCTCAGCTGAAATGAGATGGAACTAGAACTGCTGGGTCTACCTCATCTCTTGACTACAAATCTAAGAGCTGGATCTTCTCAATGTTCCCACTGATTTCATGGCAGTAGGATCAGGCCTCACTTTCCCAAGACCTCAGATTTGCACACTAACAGTATTTTACAGGACATGTTGACCTGTTGCGATGGTGCATTTCTTTCCCCCTTTCCAGGCTGATTTACAAACTTAGGAAGGCTTCCTATGCCTTAGCATAAGTCTAATGAGTCAGGCAGTTAAGCTACCCTTGACTGTGCCAGGAGCTCTTACACAGCTAAGACAGGGAGATACGCTGTGTGTCTCAAGGACTCCTGCTGCCCAGCGAAGGCATGGGGATGAGAGTAGAGATAGCCAGTTGTCGTAACAACCTGCAGCCAGTTTTTTTTCATAACAACCTTGAGACACTACAATCTTCCCCTGACAGTCTTGGAGCATCCTGCATCTATGTTTTGAGTTATTCTCTAACAATCTTGGAATTTTCCAGCACAGCTGGAACTCTAGAAATTTGTTAATGACAGAAGTCAATCATCTCCGGAACCTATAAGCAGCGGTACTAAGTGAAGCCCTTTGAGCTCTCCTGGACTACAGAGGGCTGTGACCAGCATCTCCCTCTGAGTGGGACACCTCTCAGAGCTCACAAACTGTCCAGTTTGTGAAAATCAGAGGTCTGTCGCCAAAAACTAACACAACCTGGGCTGAATCTCTTCATTCCTTGTGGCTTAACCCTTTGCCCGTTGAGACAAATGCTGAAGTATTCTATGTGAAAATTTTCACTGACCTTGAGGGGAATTTTTAACAGGTATACCTCTTTTTCTCCCTCTTTTACTCTCTTTTATTCTCTTATATCTGTTTCTCTTAGTGTCTTTATGCATGCCTGTGTACTAACCTGAATAGCCTATAGTAAGTAAGTTGCAGCAGTATAAGTTAAGTATGTTACAGCAAGTATAAGGTATAAATTAATACTTTCAAATTTATAATTAAATTACTGTCATGATTTTCATTCAACTGTGAATTAATTTTAGACTACTATTATACTCATAATCCCTTTAGATATAAACCATTGTCCAAGTCTGGGACTAGGAGTCGATCCAGCTGTACCTAGACTCTGACAGGAGTTTAGAAAGCAAGGAGGTCTTCTCTGAACCTTGTGACTCAACAGGAGGGTCTCCCTTACCCTTTCTTACATTTACTTTTACCCTATTACATTTTTGGTCCCTATATACATAAGTTTCGTTTGATTCTGATTTAATTTTCCTGTGTGCATTTCATCCATGTACTGAGTAACAGAGTGAACCTTGCCAACAAATTCTGTAAAGTTGCACTTTTATACAAATTTCTATTAAATCATTTTTCTATTGCTAATACAATTAGAGGTGATTCTTTAAGTGATTTGAACCCCTCTCTCATTTTTTGATTCACCCTGTGACACCTCTGGAGGTATTGTTCAAAAACCAGAACAGAAGACTGTACAACCTGAAGTTGACTGGATGCATACAATGCACTGGAATGAGGAAAATGGAATTTTCTTCACAGGCACCAGTCCTGATAGGCATCATCACCACCAAAAGAGAGCTGCAACATACAGGGTATTCTTGTAAAGCTTTGGTTCCATATTCATTCCAGATACTCTGCTTGCCTCTCTTCACCTAACCCCAGAAATAAACATGTAAACTCATGGTTTTCAGAGTGCTTACAAGGGACACTTGTGAAGTATTATTTCAGTGTCAGAAGAGAACTGATTTTCACTGATGAGATACTGTCTTCTTAAGGCAGTGCAGTCTGGTAAAAATATACTAAATGTTTCTGTTACTCACAGCTTGTGCAATGGCTTTTCTTCAGTTTTTTTCACTCAGCCTGGAATACTTGGTCTGTGCTTACACAGGATTTTTGCACTTATATCAGATTCTCAGAAAGGGAAAACTGGAAGTTCAAGCTGGCGCTTGGTAGGGCTACATGTAGTTACGTATTTATTTCCCTGTTCCAACAGATCTCAAATGGAGTGTTTACACAGAATCTTTAAAATGTGTACAACTACTCAAAGCCTGCACAAGAAGACATTTAATGCTTTTGAAAGAAAATTTCATCCCAGCAGGTTTATAATGAGTGCAAACATTCTGATCCTGTGAATAGGCCATCTCAGATAGCTCTTGCAACATTGGCTTCATTGTTACTGTAATTAAGACTACAGAACAGGATTCAGGGAGATAAGCTGCATATTGATTTTTTACTAATGGCTTGATAATGTTTTGGCCACTGTGTGATCTTTGAGAAAGTCAGAGATGGAAAATTACAGCTTGTATTAAAAAAATCACTGCTGATGGCTGAGAGCAGAGTTTTGGAAAGCGACCAAGTGACAATGAATTAGGAGACACAGTGCATTCAGTCCTTTTCTCACTCATCTACATAGATGTTGCCTGTATGACCGTGAACATTCATTCATGAGGGGTCCTTCATTAAACTCAGTGTAACATTGTCCAGGTGTCAGAGAGGCGGTAGTAGATGGTATATAAAGCTGTAGTGGCCATGAGTTGTTTGCACCCCCCCCCATAGTGCACTAGAGTGCAGCACAAGTATAACCACAAAACCACACTGTAGTTACAGCAACTGCTGTGATAATCTTTTGAGAGGTGGAATGAATGTGGTGCTATTTTGCTATTCGCTCCAAGGTCTCCCTCAATGATAATGGTTTGATTTTGCTTGGTTTGGCTGGTGTGGCTGTTAGACTCATGCTGGCAAAGTCAATTTGACTCTGTGAGACATCCAATTCCTAAGTCTCTCTTCTCCCTTGGTCCTAGTAACACTGCCATCATTCAGTATTCATTCACACTACATACTCACAGCTAAAAAACAACAAAAACGCAGAAACACCTTGGTAATTTTTAACTTATTGTCTAATTAATGTGTTCTCCTAGAACAACTGTAAAATAATTAAAATACTTTTAGCAAAATTTGCTCCCAAAACAATCCAAATAATAAAATGTTAGCTTGTCTTAAATATAATTAACAGATAATTTAGATTAAACTTCATATTGCACACTAATTAAATCGGAGTTAATTATTCGAACAGATTTATGGAGCATTAGCAGATATCGATACATGTAACACCCCTGAAAAACATTTTTATCTTTACTAAATACATTGTAAACATATCACTTTGAGGCATCTTCTAGCTTTTCTGTTCAACTGACTTCCCTCCCCTCTAGGAAATTGAAGCAGCCAAAAATATCTTATTTTTATAAGTCATTTTATTTAATGTGGTATAACAGACAAACCAAGGGACTCTGTTCTTCCCCTACATGGTTTCTTTGGATTACTTGCCTTTACTCTTTTCTTACTTGCCTCGGTTTCCTCATCTGTGAAATGGAGGTCATAATACTTCTCTATGCAAAACACTCTGAGGTCTAAAGATAACAAAATGTTAAATAAAAATTAAATTATTTTTACACTGCATGTAGAAGAAAGGGTATTACAGTACCAACAGTACCAACTGTCATCAGCACTATTGTGTTCAGTCTGCCATACATATATTGAAGTACGGATCATATTGTATATAAAGAGACTAAGGGTAAAAGAAAGGAATATTGTCACCCTCATTTTACACCTAGGACTAATGTTTCAAGACAATACTCAGGGCAAGGCTTACCTCATGCTTTGCAAAAAAACCATGGCAGCAGCCAGGGTTTTCTCCTAAAACATGGGGAGGGGTGGACACCATTTTTTTTAACATGGCTAGACCAGGTCTCACGATTCGACCAGTTGACCCAGAGGCAGGCAGTTCTTTCCTTTGAGTCTCAGGGGCCATACCTTTGCCTTTCACCATCTAGAAAGTTGCAGACTGTCTCAAAGGTGGTGTTCATCCTGCCAGTTGAAGCTATACCATTGTATGCAAACTCCAGGCTGACTTATCACCTAAGAAGTCAACTGACTCTAGGGCAGAGGATGTCGTGCAGGGGTTGGAGAGGGGAAGCCTTGAGTTTCAGCTGTTTCCCTCAGGGTGCTTGCAAACACATTGGGGTTTGGTCATTGTTAACTAGAAAGCTTCTCCATGTAGTTCATCAGATGGTGACATTACTTATCAGTGGCATTTGGAATGAGAGTAGATGAAGATAGTCTGCATGGTGTTATCACTCTCTGAAGCTAGACTATGTCTAATCTTTCTAAAAATAACTGTAACTCTCTAAAATACATGTTCATAAGAAAATGATATAATAATACTTAATTACTGCAAAATAGCTATCCCTTCTGTTTTCACCATTTTTCCTTTCTGAATTGTAATAGATTTACAGAATCAAAATAAAACTATTAATTTCAAGTACTTTTATATCAGCTTTCTCAGGCAACATGGAATGAACAGAAACAGAAGAGTCTCCTAGCCCACCAGCTAGAGTCCTAAAAATGGCACAAGTAAATCAATCAGTCACTTCCAAAATCTTCCATAAGCTTTCCATAAATAAAAAACATCCTGCCAAGTTCTGTCATGATCCTTTCCAGTCATCAGAAAAGTGAGCTGCATATTTGGTGGCTATTTCCTGCGTGCAGGTAAAGGCAAATCTGCATTAAAACATATCAAATCCTTTGCTGTCATTCTGTCAGCTGCTTTCCATGCTTGACATCCTCATGAGACTACATCTGTAAGCCCTACACCAATGTCATTTAAAAAAATACATTATTTTCAGTATTGTCTGTTATTTCAGCTGTTTTCATAATGATCGGTTTAGTTTCTTATGTAATATTTCCTGTCAACTTTCCTTCCATCTCCAGAGAAGTGTAGGTGGTAAGATTTCTCTTGCCTTTTCTTAGACTTTTCTCACTTTAGTTGAAACAGATTAATATTCATTACAAAAAATAAACTACCTAAAATGAGCTGGCAGAAACTGTGGATTTGTTTACTTTGCGAACACTCAGAACTAAAGCAAGTGATTCCTTCAGAAAAATATTAAGAAAAGAACTCACAGAAATAAAACTATTTTGGTTTTAATTTCCCCAAATGCAATGGAGAGAGCAGCCAGACAACTTTCTCTGATCCTCTGAGCTGCCCCATTCCCAGAACACCCCATGAGTTTTACCTGGGGACCAAGGATGTAGCATTCACCAAGGCACAAGACAGATCCCTCCTTCCTCTACATGTTTCTTCCCCTTTCATCGTGGAGCAGGCATCTTGCAAACTGCTACCTTTTAGCTGCATATGAGTTAACCTACACACCACCATGACAGTCCCACAAGGCTCAGGGCTTCCAGGGCACCTTTGAGTTCTGGGGCCTGAACAGGTTGAGAGCGTTGTCTTAGGGCTGTGATAAAATAAGATGGATGAACAACTGGCTGAAGTGTCAGGCTTAAAGAGTTGTAGTAAATGGGGTAACATCCGGTAACACACTAGTGGTCTTCCTCAAGGTGCCCAGTTTTAGGGCTAGTTCTCTTCAATGTTTTTATCAATAACCTGGACACAGCGGTTAAGTGCACACAAAGTAAGTTTACCAACGGTACTAAATTAGGAGGAGCCACTGATTCAAGAGAGGCCTTACAGAGATCTTGATGGATTAGGGCACTGGGCAATCACAAACCATATGAAATTTAACAAGGACAAATGCTGGATTCTGCACCTGGGACAGTGTAATCCTAGATGTATGTATAGACTGGAGACAAGAGGCTGGAGTGCAGCCTTGCAGAAAAGGATCTGAGGGCTGTGGTTGATGGTAAGCTCAATATGAGTCAACAATGTGCTCTGGTGGCCAAAAGGGCCAACCATACCCTGGGGTGCATTAAGTACAGTATAGCAAACTGGTGAAAAGAAGTGATTGTCCTGCTTATACTCAGTATTGGTGCAGCCTTACCTTGAGTACTGTGTGCAGTTTTGGGCTCTACAATATAAGAATAATATAAAAGTATTGGAATGTGTCCAAAGGAGGGCAACAAAGATGGTAAAAGGACTAGAGGACATGACTTAGGAGGAGTGGCTGAGGATACTGGATTTGTTCACCTCGATGAAAAGGAAGCTGAGGGATGACCTCATTGCTGTCTACAGCTTCCTTAGAGGGGGAGTGGAGTGTGAGGTGCTGATCTCCTCCCTGTTGTCCAGTGATAGGATGCGAGGGAATCGCTTAAAGCTGCATCAGGGGAAGTTCAGACTGCATATGAGGAAAAGTTTTTTCACTGAGAGGGTGGTCAAGCCCTGGAACAAGCTCCCCAGGGAAGTGGTCATGGCCCTAAGCCTGCTGGTGTTCAAGAAGTGCTTGGACAACACTCTTTGATACATGGTTTAACTTTTAGTTGCCCTGTGTGGTGTCAGGAGTCGGACTTGATGATCCATGTGGGTCTCTTTCAACTCAGGTATTGTATGGGTCTATTATTTTGTGATACCAGCAGGAGAAATCCTGTCAGTTGGCAGGATATGAACTGAGGTTCCAGAAGGATCTTGTCCTGTTAGTGTAGTTAAATTGGAGAAATGTTCTTTTAAAATGTTCGATGCTGATAAAACCACAAGTTTATTGGCACTGCAAGCCACTGGAATTTCCCTAGCAACAAGATAAGCTACATCTACTTTCGGTATTTCTCTCCAGTGCCTGGTGTAAGCAGTTTTTGTACTAGCATCATCACAGGAATACATATATAAATACATATACACACACACACACATGCATGTGTGTATTAATTATATTAAACTAGATTTATTATCCATAGAGATATATCTCAGTTTATTATTATCCTCATATGGGAAAAGGTATACAGGGGTAAAACACCACCGAGTGGCAGTTATGGGTGGAGAGGTGTGTTGGCTTTTTGCTCCACATTTGCCCCAGGAAAAAGAGATCTTAGATGCTGACGTGGTTTTTCTTCTCTTCTCATACAGCTGCTTTGCTTATCTCCACAATATGGAGCTTTCTCTTTACATTTCCCCCCCCCCCCCTTTTGTTTTTTCCTAGTCTAGTTTGTAGCCCTTGTCATTGAACTCCTTTATTGACACTTACAGGTTTCAAGTTGTGTCTCTGAACTATATGAGTCCCAGCTGTAAATAAAAACATAGTTCATTTGTTTTCTGTGAGGCTCATTGAAGCTGATGGGACTTTTTACAGTGAGTTCAGTGGGAGCTGGAATAGGCCCCATTTGTACTGAGTTAGTTTTCCCTGTAGTCCAGTTTCTAAGTAACATTTGTGAAAAAATACCTCATGGAAAAAGTGATGGCATAATAATGCAATTTGCCACACATTTATTATATCCAATACAACAACCATGCAGTTGCAACATTATTAACGTGAAATGCTTTTATTTCACAGTAACTGTAAAGTAACCTTATGTTCCCTGTACAACCCCTTTCTCTCTTATGCACAGACTCATATGGTAGCATAAATGAAGTCTTATTTTCAGACTTATGCTCTCCCTCCTTTGTAGATTGGAACTGCAGAAAGCCTAACGAAAAATCTCCCCTCTTTTTACGTGAAAGAGGTTGTATTTTACAAACACATTCTTTCTCTGACCAAATTAGCTGGACTTTTTAGCAATCCCTTAGTCAGGATTCCATCAACCTCTTTTCTTTCTGTAGATATATTAGAGGTCCATTATTTCCTTTTACATGTCATTTTTGCAATTACAAAAGGATTGTAATTCTTAAGGAAAATTATGTCCTTCATCTCATAATTTCCTATGTTTCTTTCAGGTTTAAAAGACTATAGAATGTAATAGAAATAGAGTCAAGTGGACTGAAAATGCAGTATTAGAGAATGAGAACATTTCTATACATCTTTGACACTCTATACAATTTAAAAAGGAATATCTTGCCTTTAGAAGTCTAGCTTAGGTAGAAAGGACTTTACCACTACTTATATCTATATGATTTTCTTAGAATAGATACAGAACACAAGAAATCCCATTACATTTTGTACTGTAATAATGCTCAGTTTCCTAGGAATCTTTTATATATTATAAACACATTTCTCATGTATGTTAATGTCTGTGTTGAAACTTACTTCCTTTGTATTGTTTTACCTTATTTTTTGTTTTACCTTACCTATCATAATTATTCTTATCCTGTTCTTGGGAACATGATTTTTTATTCACTTTTGCTACTTCACAATAAAAACTCACTCCACTAGCTAATTATTTATACTTTTTATATTTAACACCTTGGATATTTATTTTTAAAACCTTTCTATTGGTATTGTTTCATAGCATCAGCAACTTATGAGGAAAATGTAAAAATAAGACATTATTTTACAATAACCCACTACTTTGGTTAGAAGGGGAGGGCTTGGCGGGGTAGACTATACCTCCAGTTCCAAGCTGAGCCACAGGCTACTCGTTTGACTACTCTTCCAGGGTATGCAAATGCTGATTTGAACCCCTGGAAAAGCAGAGGTGGGCAGAAGCTCTGGATCAGTGCTATAATCATTCATTCATCAATCAAAACATGGGAACCTAGTCTAATAGTTCTTTCTTTTCCTTCAACAGACTCATTTTAATGTAGCCACAACTACACATAGTGAAAGAACAGGAGAGCCAGGGCTCTGCTACTGAGGCTTCTGTTGGAGAGTGAGACAAGACAGTTGCAGAAGCAGGACTTCAGACACAGAAAGATCAGACAAAGAAGTAGTGCTGCATTTAAGCTGTTCTGAAGTTAGGCCACCACAGAATGACAGTTTTTCATATGGCAGTTTTGAGCTTGAGTTACAGAATTTGGATTAAGCTGGCCTTCTCATTTACACATCCAGAGAAGTTTTTATGAGTTTGCCCAAAGTAAGTTACTAAAAAAAAGTCTTTAAAAATAATTTTTCAGATCATAAGTGAAACTTAAGAAAGGACTTATATTGCTGAACCATCTGACCAACAGCTCTAACTTTTTAGCATACATGAAAGTATACAAGCTTCTCAAGACATACCACTGCCAAGGCACAATGTATTAAAATTTTCAAGGCCTCATTCAGATCCTTCCACATCTGTGCCTTGACCTTCTTAATGCTACGTAGCCATGACAACACCTGGCCACCTTTCAAAAGCTGGAAGTTTGGCATTTTATTCTCCTCTGTGGTGAACTTCTTCACATGCCTTGTGAAGATGATCTGTCAACAGCTCCCTTCATCAGCAGAACCCATAGAGGGACATGAACCAGAAAAGAGGCACACCAAAGGGGATAATGGGACAATAGTGTGGCTCTTGTATATACAAGAGCATTTTGACAGCATTTTTTCATAAAAGCATTGACCCACAGGGTCATCTAAGGTGACAAGAGAGTGCTCAAGACAATCAAAAAAACTTGGAGAGCTACAAACAGCAACACAGGGTGAGTTGGAAAGTATTTGTATATTTTAGCACTGAAAAAATTATGCTTGTGGGTCGATGTATTTGGGAGGTGCTAGTGGAGTACAATGAAGTGTTCTAATATTTACCTTAAATCTACCTTTCAAAGTCAGTGTGTATCTGTTGGCATTTACCACTAAGTAAATGATTCTTTATTCACGAGGCTGCAACCCCACTGAAGGCTGGACTTGTAAAAACCATCCTAGAAATCCAAATGCTAATTGGCTTTTTGAAGATGCAGTGAGACGGCAAAGAAAATTTAAGGCTTTGAAAGGACACATGAAAGCTAAGTTAGTTAGTTTGAAGCTTGATAGAAAGAGCTCTGTAAGAGATGGGTGTACAGGCCCCAAAACCAAAGCAGGTGTTAACGACAGGGCAGGGCAGGGTGGGAACTAGGACTCAGCCCAGGTACTTTACAGGCAGCAGATTAGCTGGTTTCTCACATTTACTATTTGATGATGTAAGTTTTTCTGATCTTGTTTTTTTAAAGATGCTTTGGAAGGATGCATGCAGTAGATGGTAATATAGCACTTTCAGATGATGTTACACCAATGTAAAGTCAAATGAGAGAAAGCCCAAATATCAAGTATAATGAAATATTACAAATCATATATTCATATATGTTTTAACGTAAGAGGAAACAGAGCTCTTTACTCCAATCCTCATGAAATGCCTTTGTCTTCCTGAAGTATGTGATTGTTAAATTAAATGGTTAAAACGAATGCATCCTAGGTTTGGTATTTACTTAGAACTGAATAAACTAAATAAATAACTTGCTTGTTATGTCTGCAAACAAAATAAATTAAGTGAAAGAAGACAGGCTGAATGGACATGCTGACGTCTCTGTTTTCAACAGACCCTCATTCTGGGAATAGTAACATACTAAGGTAAATTACAAAAGTTTCTTGTTATGTTTAGCTATTTATTTGCTGATCTGTGATTTGTGGTCCAAGGCTTGCATAACAAATGATGCCCAAGCAGCTCTACTGTGATTAACAAACTTTCTGTGCCTTACACACCCTCTCCATCTAATGCCCTAGAGAAGAAAATGAAACAAAATTTATTAGAGGAGGGAGAGAGATTTAAACCAGTTACTTTATTTGTACTTTGCTCTCTAGCAATTGTTTGTTCTTCATGTCTAAGTAAGCTTTTGCAGTTACATCCCTTTTAAAAGGATGCTTTCAACAAGCCATTATCACTACCCGTAATTAAGCCAGGACCATATTGCTGCCTTTTTCTTCCTGAAGAGCTGCTCACAGCAAGGCACTCAGACAGTTAAGCTACCCACAATCACACCACAAATATTTGTTTATTGAGAAGGAAAAGATGGTCAGACCTACAAAACTGGTGTATGTATTATTAACATCAGCTTTGAAAGTGTTGTGGTCAAGCTATGGTAAATATCACTGGTAGTACGGTATTGAAGAGTTTGGGAAGTCATCAACCAGTGCTTTAGATGTGAAACACATGACATATAACCACAAGCTGCACTTTATGAAATCTGAAACTGTAACATGAGGAGTGACCTAATTTAATTCATGTGGTTCCATGTGTTTGAAGTTAATAGACCCTTTCTTACTGGGGAAATAAGGCCTTTAATAAAATACCAGCCCTACCCTGCCAAGTCGTTTGTCCTTGGGGATTAATTCCTTTCATATTATGATTGATAATTCATGGATTCCACAGGGGTTTCCTGTACCTTTTACACATTCTATTTGAAGGGGTAATTAACTGCAAGTTTAAAATGTTTTCCTATCTGCAGGTGTAATGAGGGGGGTGGAGTCAGATTGCTCACATATGGTGTATCAGTTCTTCAGCTGGAGGCAAAAAGACAATGCTGGAGATGGGGGCACAGCCTCACTTCCTAATGCTTACAGGCAGCATTCATCTGACATTGTTCAAAGGCTTGTTCTTGTAAAAGTATTTTATAAACTCTCTTTAATTGGTTTGCTTTTTATGCAGATTTTTTGTTCTGTTCTGTGTATTTCTCCCCAGAGAATCAAATGCCTTAGAAATACCACCAGATGATTAGATTACCACCATCAGTTTTTAGTACATTTCTTCAGGTTTCCCAACCTGATATTATAGGCCTTTTAATGCGGCCAGCAACAACAAATAATACCAACTGTGTCTCCTACTTCTTTCACAGTTGTGCTTTTCTATCCATCAGGCCTTCCCTGGTGTCATGTAATTTCTGTTGGTCTCAAGACAAACATTTGACTTTGTTTTGAATCATAAAGAAAATTCAAACTATCCAACATTCCATTTCAGCATTTGAGATCAAAACAGAATATTTTGACATTCCAAACTCAAAACATTTTACTGTAATAATTTTAACATGTTTCCAAACTGCTTTGGGGCATCATGGGAGTTTTATTTCCAGTTTCTGGTGGCTTCTACTTCCCAGTGGACTTGGCAGACCATGCTACATGTAGTACACTTTGGGCAAAAAAATTCACCTTGATTTTCCACCTGAAAAATTGTTAAAATGGAAATTTTCCTGTAGAGAATTTTGATTTGGGGCAACTTCTTTTCCACTCAAAAAGCACTTTCATAGATAGTGTTTGAGTTCTTGCTGAGTGGTGCTTGCACAGCATCAAGGCCTTTTCTGCTTCTCAGACTACTCTGACAGTGAGCAGACTGGGATGCACAAGAAGTTGGGAGGGGACACAGCTGGGACAGCTGACCCCAACTGACCAAAGGGATATCCCATTTTATTACTTGCCAAACTACTACTCCCCCCTTCCTCCCCAATAATCACCAGTCCAATGAAAATATTTGTATTTTACATAGTGATGTAATGCCTAAGTGACTAGGCAAACAGGACTTTCAGAAGCCAACCTGTTAGGATGAGAAAAAGGAACATAACCTGCAAGAGGTTTGTTCCTGAAAAGAGCAATTAAGGTAGGAGAAAAGTATATGGAAATTGATCTCACAGGAAATCAAAATAATTTAGTAATTTTTGAGAGAAATATAATGCCACAAATCTTCACAACATTACAGTACAGGTCAGCCTGGTCAGTACCTTGCCATAGAGCTCTCAGCAGTGGTTTTGTTCAATTATTTTCTCATTATGTGTAAAGAGAATCTCAGTAGTTTTACAGGTTCCATATCTCACTCTTTGGAATGAAGTACATGCAAATTACTTTTAATGATTTAAGACAAGATTGGTCTTCTAGTAAGGAGATATAACTCTTGCTAATCCAAGTTAACTATTTCCAACAAGTGACCGATACATTATGAACTGTAAACATAGCTTCTGCCACCTTGCTTTTACTTCCCAGCATAAGAAGATATTTTAATTGGCCTTTTTCTTTCTCTTCAGCACTGAAAATTTAGTTCCTCACCCCAGATCTTACTATTCTTTAATAGGATTTCTATACATACACACAATCTTCTTACACAAAGAAACCTACAATCATTTATCAATATTTCTTGCTACTTTACTGCTTACACCTCATAATTCAAAACAGTCAGTGGAGATCCAGAATCCTTGCAGTTGCGAAGAGCCCTCCTCTGCACTATTGAGGGGACAACAGAGCCTATTTCACTGTGTCCTGTATCTGGGATCAAACATTTGCTGAAGGTCTAAATCCCTTAACAGAGTGGGCTTTCTTGGCACCCAATGCAAAAGATACAGCAAAGGCCTCCTGTTAAAAGATGAACTCTCCTCAAAAGTAATAATAGAAAAAAACCCTTCCCTTGAACAGTAGATGAGTACTTTGATTAGTATAATTCAAAATGATTAGGGCAGTATTTTCAGACGACTTCTAAGTATACTTCATTCAACAAGCACAGATTTACAGACAACAAAGCAGAATGTGCACATTCTACAGTGATTGCTCTGATCAAAAGCCTTGAGATAGCATCATTTCAGGGCAAAACACCATTGCACTTCCTTTCCACATAGTTCCTCAAAAAGCAATTATCTTAAAAAGTCCTCCTGTTCTAACTTGAAGATCCAAAGTTCAGTTTCTCCCACTCATGCTTTCTCTAAGCTACATAAATTTTATCCTTTTGTGCATTACACAGGTAGTTGATACTAGCAAAAGATGACAGATTAGCAGCCTCTGAAAGACAAAAGACCTCTGTCTGGACACATAATGGGCCACATCCTGACTTCTATTCCACAGTCCTGAATTCATGTTCATGTTCTTGAAGACCAAGCTGCAGAGGTAGTCACTAGTCTGAGAGACTAATTAAGCTCTACAGCCATTTTTTTCAGCCTGTCTTCAGAGGCTATCAGCAAGATTTTTATAAGCATTGCAAGTAGTCATGGTTTTATGATTTATCTGATGAAAGTAAGACCCAGTCAAAACACTTTGATGGAACAGTTTTACATCAGAAGATGAAGCTTCATCAAATTGATTTTTTTCCCCCAGTGGAACATGCCAATTTCCATTAAGTTTTATATGAGGATATGTCAAAATGAATGATTTCAAGTTTTGTATTTGATTTTGATGAAATAAAATGTTTTGGTTCGACTTTATTATTTTGGGGGAACCATAAAGGACAGGACTGGAAAGACCTAGTCCCTTAAACATGTTCAGCTACATCAATGTCACTTTCTACAATGCCACACTCAGAAAAATCTTTCTTTTTGACAGTGAACAATGGCAAATTCTCTCTGAGCAACAGTTATTTCCCATCTTTGCACCGTTTTACTGATGTATCATCAGAACAGTACTTCCTAATTTAGATTATCAGTTGTTCACATGATTCTCTATCCAATTATTGTTACCTTTATTATTGGATATTATTGGATACCTTAGTATCCAATTATTATTACCTTTCCCATTTATAAGTCCTGTTGCCATCTTGCAGGAATGATTTGACTAAGTTTGTTCCTGATTAACGTATCAAATGTCCAGGTCTGTTAGTCATCTCAGGTTATTTTTTAGATGGTAATGAACAGTTTGATTATTTGTTCCAAGTTACACTGATCTGGTTCTTGCCTAAATCTTAATTTTAGGAACATTCTTTCTTTCTTTCTTGAGTCTCCTTTGAAAGTCATATTCTTAAAAAAGGGAAGGAAAGGAAGGGAAGGGAAGGGAAGGGAAGGGAAGGGAAGGGAAGGGAAGGGAAACTTTCTATAAATTCTATTTTAGAATCAAGTTTTACTGTGGTACTTTTAAATTTTTCCTTTTTATCCTCCTAAGAGTTCAGAGTCTTCTTTTGAAGAGGGGTAAGAATCAGCCAACTCACCTTGAATTCAATTATTTCTGTAGGATTAGGGTCAATCAGAACAGAGAGAAGAAGCAAAGACTATTGAGAATAAATTATACTGTTGCTTCCTTGTTTATTTTTTAAAAACATCTGAAAACAGAAATCAGAGCATAATTTATATTTTTTTCATTCTGCTTGGCTATTGTTTTGTTTCCTTAGCAATAAACCTCATTCAGTTTAGCTGCACAGACTTCCAGCCCTTTGTTCCAGATAAGGTTGCTGTCACGTGAAATGGGGAACATTTTCTATTATCTTATACATAAAAGAGCTATTTTGGGGTCTGATATATATGCAGTTATTTTTAAACTTTCAGTACTATAAAGCTATAGAAGAATAGCAAACTAAAAATACTGACATTGATGGGAAAGACCCCAGTAGTGCTGGTTTTGGTTTTTTTTTCTTTCAGGTACTCTGCTTAGAAATGTGCCCCAAATATAAAAGACCATTCCACCCAACAAAGACATTGGGAAGCATCTCTGATGAAGTCCAAATTATAGAATAATGAGTGCGAGATCAACTCAATGTATTATACACTAATTTTGGCACTGCAATTTTAAAAAAAAAATAACAAGAGACACCCATTAACAATGAGCTCAAAGGGTCTTATTTTCAAAGCACTGAAGCACAAGGCCACTTGCAAAAATATACGCCCAATTACATGCTTAATCCGCATGCACAATTACTGTGACTTCATGTGACACTCAGGTATTGAAACTCAACTGACCATTTTCATGCACACAACCTGATTTGCATTTGCAATCACAGTAAATGTACATTCAGATTAAGTGTGTAATTATGCATGCATTTTTGCACATGGCCCTGAGCTTCTCATATTTGGAAAAATCAGACCCTGAAGGCTGCATTCCTCTCTTGAATACACAGAGCTCCCCCTGAATACACAGAACTCCCACTGTCCCATTAAAAGGGTAACCAAGAGTGGAATGTGCTTCCATATGTTCTCACAGGACCCACCATTTATAATTCATTTTTTCTTATATTGAAAATCTAGCCCAAACCCAGAAGTTTGTCTTTAAATAAAGAACTCCTTTAACTGCATCACTTATCCAACCAAGCTATTTATCAAATCCTTGAAGTGGAGTTTACAAATTGAAATGCCAAGACATACTTAACTAATGCTGAGAACTCAGCACCACAATACAATGAACAATAAAACACTTTTGTACTCCAAGGGCCCTTTCTTAGTCTGTGTTTCATATTCATCCATGGGAACAAAAGGAGGAGGATAACAAGAATCTGAAAAAGGAAACTGGAAGGTAAAGATGAAAACGAGAGAAAGCAATGGACCAATTAAGGGTCGAAGTGGAGTGCTACTCAAATAATAGAGCAAATAACCTTTGATGGTCTAGTAGGGAGCAGAAAAGAAGGCAGACACATAAATGACAGGAAATCAGAAGAAAAGTCTGCAGAGCAGGACTGGAATTTTATATTCAGGACTCATCTGAACAGATTAAGAAAGTCAAACCATGGAAGATAAAAGATGGCTAAACTCAGTGGGGCTTAACTATATGTGATAATAGTATTAATATAGGAGAGACTTGTGAAGTGCTTTTCAGCTGCAGGCCTCAGAATTCTTTACAGAAATGGATATTATTGCTACCACTCTATAGAAAGTAGACCCAAGGCACAGAGAGGTTATATCACATGCTAAGCACCAGTCAGAAGACGAGAAGTGGAATTTAGGTTGCTTACCTTTCTCTCCAGTTTTCCTGAGAACCCTTAAAGAAGGAACTACAATGAGAGCATAGACCTTTGTGCGCAAGCATTAGACTACAGCAAAATAGTGAGTTTCTCCACAGGCGAAATTTGTTCAGCCACAGGGAGGATGAAAGAATTTTTTAAAATAGAAAATTCTAAGTTGTTATCTCATAGAAGTTGTTAAGGAGTTTCAGAGACAACACTAATGTTCAACTGTTTTGTAAAGAAGTAGTTTCAAATTGTTATCCCTTTAAAGAATAGGTTTTTTTGTGCACAAGTACATATCTGTTATCAGTATTTATGTACATGTACCCAGCATAGAATTTGTGCAATTTACATGATCAGCTTTAACAACAGGCATATTGTTCCTTCTTTTTAAAAAAAGTTTCTTAAATCCTAGTACTCTGTTATAAAGAACTGCACTGTCCTGTTAAACTGCATAAAAGTGCATTTTACTTAGGTTTAACTATAAAGAACCTCCTTCCACCTAGTTTTTAAATGTGATTCTCAAATGACTATACTGCTGTGCATTTAAGTTGTTACCCATGCTGATGAATTACTATGCAATGAGAAGGGAGCAAAGTCCAGGTGAACACTTCAAAAAAGGGACATAAGAGCACCTTTGCATCTCCTTTACCTGCCTTCTAGGAGCAGTCCTTACCTAACATGCAAAAAGTTTTGCATGGAGGACATGAGCATGCCATGTGTAGAGAAGTAGTATTTGGGTGTGCGTATTCCTTCATGCTCTCTGATTCTTACAAGATTAACATTGTCTCTTGCCCAGCACTGTCATCTACGGGAACCCTTGGCATGACAGTAAGGTGTTAAGATAACAAAAGGAACCAGTGGGTATTCAGAGCCATGCTATCAAGGAAGATGAAAAAACAGAAGGATTGCCAGAGCAGAACACCTATACGATAAGCTGCCATTTCCTTCAGAGTCCATTGAACAATTAGATTCATACAGTGTCCTCAGTAATGTCTTCCTTTGGAGAGACGCTCCAAGTCACAAACTTCAGTCATTGATGTGGAGGAATGTTCTTAAACCCTCAGTCTCTTCCTGTAGAATAACTATCTTAAAACACTTGACTCTTCCCAAACAGTAGCGATAGCAGAATTTGCAACCAGGAGTGGTCTTGTGGTGACAGAGGGAAAAAGAAGCATCTTAGACCTCTTACTTCAGTCAGGGGAATCCCATGGGTACAAGCATGCCACACCTTCTGCTCCAAGAATCCAGATCCTAACTCCTGAAACCCTTGGAAAATCCATTATAGGGACAGGGGAGAAATGTACATTATCACATCAATTTTGATAATTGTCTGTTGCATTAGACAGAACTGGCCAATAAGATCTCTCCATTGTTTCTTAATTTATATTTATATTTATATTAACAGTTCTGAAGATAGGGATCACCTGTTGGTTCTACACTTAAGTTGTATCTAATACCAATAGGAGTTTCTGCAATAGATATAATGCTGACATTAACTGTCAGGTTTTCAGTAGTCAGCAACAGATATTTTTAGCAGCCTAAAAAGGTGTTTTCTGGGGACTGGGGGAATTTGCATCATTTCTGTAGTTTTGACCCGCCAGCAGAATGTGAAAACTGTCATAACCCTTGGATCAAAATGCTGCTGCAGTACAAATGTCAACTTCTTATTCTCCAAAATTTACATGTACTTTAAGAAGCCTGACTTGGGGAACTAATAACAAAAACCTGGTGCTGATCATGTCCACAGAAAAGTCAGAATCAGTTCTGCTTGCTACTAATGTAATTTATTTGTGTAGAAATTTCCTCAACAACAGTGGAAGTATGGGGTTATATAACTGATTACATCTTTCCCAGTTCCTGCTTCTACGGGACATAGTGCTTCCTGAAGATGGCATTTAAAAAAGCACTGGATTCACTTATATCAACAGTCATCTTGTTCTGCTCTGTGGTGGCACAATATATTTTAGAATGGCAACTGGCAAGGTAACACCTGCAACAACACTGAGATGTGATGAGCTCTACTAAATGAAATAGCTCCTTCCCATGTTCTTTTACACTGAACATGACACAAAAATAAATATAAAATATACATGAAAATCCACTACTTATGTTTTACATTGGTTCATGTTCGTTAGAGTGATGAACAGAATTAGGCTCTGAACAGCAAGGATGTCAGAAAAGAAACACCTTTACTAAAGGAAACTTCCACAGCCTCATCTGTTGCATGCAAAAAAATACCTATGAACAAGAAGGATTTTCACGGGGAAATAAGAAATGTCTACTGCATTTTTAAGAGCTTTTTAACAAAGGCTCTTTTTGTTTCTAGTGTGAATTTTCTTAACCCTTGCTTTTGTGGGAGTAAGTTAGACTGTGAATAGTATTTAAATATAATTTTTCACATAATATCTAAGCCTGCTTTCAAAACTCAAGTAGCAATTTAGTTACCTGGACTTTATTATATATTTCTGTTTCAAATCTCACCTGTGATTTGAACATGTTTTGTCTTTCATTTCAATCCAGTTTCTATGACTCAAAACCCCATGCTAGATGAGAATATGATAATAGAGGCAATTATGTCATTGAGTATGCAACACTACTCTCAGGTTAAGGTTTCACACCTGGGTGTCATTATTCTCTCCCATATCAATTTATTATTTAAGGGCTTAGTATTTGAAAGCTCTTACAGCGCGCTGGCAATTAGAGTTGCAGAGATTCTGCCTGCAGTAAGCGTATTTATTTTGCTCTTCTAGCTTTTTGTGATAGAATAATTAAATCTGTTTATAATTCAGTAGTGGCAGACTTCTCTGAAACTGCCAATATTGCCCAGCCCCTCTTTAATCATCTGTAAGAAAAAAAATATTAGGTGGGGTTCTGTATTATACATATACACAGAGAACTAGGAAATAGAAGTGTGATAAAAATATGTGTAAATATTTTGATTTTATTCATATTGGTAGACCAAATTGATTTTTGCACTGGAGAAACAACAGTTGGGAACATTACATAGTAGCTTACTAAGGAAATAAAATTCCCCAATTTAAAAGCAGGAACAAAATTAATTTCACTTTACTAATTTTAAATATATGGTATCTATGTTATGGCTTTTACATTATGTTGTTATTCAAGCCAGGCCTGTGCATTACAACTCACTGGCAACCTAAAGTTTTGGAGACAATCAGGTCTGGAAGCTGTTTCACTCAATGCAATTAGTACAAATAACATATTATTTGCCCACTTAAACCTGCAAAAAGCAGAATAACTTTTCTGTTTTCTCAGGATTATATTTATCCTTGCTAGGATAATCCAAGCCTCTCTTTTTTTATTGATATAATGCCTGCTTAAAATAAAGAAAGCAAGAGAAAGAGAGAAAAAAACACATGTACAGAGATGTACACACTTACATGAAAATATATGCATGCCTGTGCATGCATATATGCAGCAGTACATCTTTATGTGTATTTACATCTTTATGCTCAAAATGTTGCTAGAGCATTGCTATTTATGTGAACACAGGAGAGCTTCAGAGAAATGTGGCCAAGCTTAGAGATCATCTGTAAAGTAATCTAAATTAATATTTGAAAAGGAGTTTAAATATTCCTAGTTTACACATGGAATTGCAAAGCTTAGCGGACCATCACAGGAAAAGAACCACAGATAGTTTCTGTATCCTAATATTAATTGCCTGATGTATCACTTGTTCTGTGTCTCATGTGTTTACCTCACCATAACTTATACCCACTTATTCGTGTATGATTTTCACTACTTTATATATCTAGCCTCAGAAACAGAAGCTCAGTAAGTTTATTTCTATTGCTGTAAAGTTGCTTGGCTAGGTCCATTTCTATTTAATTACGAACACGCTTATCTTTTTCTTTTACTACTTTGGATTTATGTGCTTGTATTAAAAAAATTCAATAAAAATAGCATGTAAATATTAAAAAAAGAAAAGAGGGATAGAGAAAGTTAAAGGTAGACTGGGTGTGCAGTAACCTGTCAACCTCTCTTCATTCAGAAGAATAGAAATTCAAAAACCTGTGACGTTTACCCTTGCAGATATTCTCTTGCCCTAGCATACTCTCAAACCCCTTTTTCACCCGATCTTGAACTCCAGAAGTAGTAGAGATGGAAAGAAAGAAGAAAAAGTCAAACACACCATTTCCACAACCAAGAATATTTTCCTTGGGTAGAAAACCAAATCACAAATATAAAAATGGCTCCTTGCAGAAAATTCAGAAAAGACAGAAAAACACTAGTGTGTATACATTTGGGATAAATAATCCCTAGATTAAAAGGTGGTATTATGGAAATACAACTTAATAAATATATTGTTATATATTTTATGCATATGTTAGTTGTATTATATAACCTGATAAATATAAGTATACAGTGAAATATGAGGAAATTCTAGAAGGCAGTTTTCTCTTGCCAAACAGTAAAATGGTTTTGTGCAATGTCTAAACTTGGAAATGACAAGTATAGCAACCTGCACATCATGTGTTAGAAGACCTTAAAAACTGTCAGTTTCAGTACACAAAGTCATTCTATCACAGGTCACACCTATCACATGTTTAATAGTACCATTCACCTTAACAGTAATACCTCTTCACTGGTGCTGCTGGCCAAGGCCATGATATATTCTGTCATGCCTGAATGACATCTATCTATTTCAATTTTAGGACACCTGTCACTGTGGTATCTGAGCAGAAGCATGATATGCAGTAACATGCACAGCTCAGTTACATGATAATTTCCTTTAAGCATTTCAGCCATTTTTGAGTCTTTTCATATACTCTTCAGAAAGGGCAGCATAAAACTAATAGCCTTAAATTTTCTTTTGGGAATTATGTGGCTAACTGACATTTAGAAATGGACTTTCAGCTGTTTTATTTGAGCAACCCACAAGACCACAACAGCATAAAGTGATTAACGTAAGTGAAAGAGAGAGCTGGAATAAAGCAACAAGTGACCCAAACCTTCAATGAAAATTCAAGAAGAATCTTATTGAAGGTCAGAAAGATTTGGAACTTCCATTCCGCACCATTTCTCATGTATTAATTTGTGCCAAAGATAAATGTTAAAATAAAAATATCCCTAGCATAAGCAAAGATTATCTAGGAGACTTTTTAAGGTAAACAAATAGCAGTTCATCACCAAGCTTTCACAAGGACAAGAAGAGCTGGACATCTTATTTCTATTTGCCTCCTCTTTCATGAATAGTTGCATAGCTGTGAGGGCCACATTAAAATATCTATCCAGAAAAGAAAAGAGCAGGCTGGATATCTGCTTGAGTCATTGACATTCAGAGGACTTTTATACCTTGAATTTCCTAATTTTAGCCATTTAATTAAAGCGGTTTTGTAATCACTGGAGAGAAAGAGGCACACCAATGAGTGATCTTGTTCACCAAAGCAAAATGGTAAATATGAAGGAGGAACAACCCAGTACTTATCTACCCATTCCTCAAGTAATGCTGTGAGTACAGGGAAAAGGGCTGAATTT
Organism: Haliaeetus albicilla; assembly: GCF_947461875.1. Taxonomy (NCBI): domain Eukaryota; kingdom Metazoa; phylum Chordata; class Aves; order Accipitriformes; family Accipitridae; genus Haliaeetus; species Haliaeetus albicilla. The sequence continues at coordinate 30,837,377 of NC_091516.1, forward strand.
CATGAGTGGAATAGTACCCTTATGTCACACTTTTGTCAAACCACTTAAAGGTCAAATTAAAATGGGGACACCTGATGAGCCTTCATATATTTCAGATTTTGTTTTGCTCTGTTTCTGATGCAATTCAAAAATAATTCTCTTCCCGCAGTGGTGCTGACCAGACTTATACTGGGTGTAAACAACACCTAAAATGTGAATTAAAAAGTATTGCACTTCTGTATGAAATTAGAGAATCAGGGATTTATGGAATTGGCAACATAAGAGGAATGTCTTGTCTCTAAAGAAATCCAGCCTGTGAGGCAAAGTCAGAACATGACTTTTACCATGGTAGGTCAAGATTCCCTAGAATAAAAATTTTAAAGGTACTATCCCAAAATTAAAAAGGGAAGCAATAATACTGAAAGACATTAATCCTTTCTAGATTTTCTGCTTTATAAAATGACAGTTTGAAAGATTATTGCTTGTCAAGCTGGCTGCTCTACATAATCATTCCTTGCACTGTCAGCTATCATTGAACAGAACATAGGAAATGACATTCAAAAGTTCTGAATAGAAATTTGTAAAAATTGTTCTCTAGTTTATACACCAACTGAAATAAGATGTGACCAAAAATCTGTAGAATTTACCTTCTCTGTTTATGCTTACGGCTAAGCAGTTACCAGTAAAAGGTATTTTTAAGTCTGGATTCCTGGAATAAATGTACAGCTGGGGTTCATCTTGGGTGGGGAGACTTCTGAGGCTGTACACCAGGAGATAGTAAGCTCTCAAGATAAAGAATAAAGTCAGAGCAGACATTTGAAAAACTTTTTCTTTCTGAAAAAAAAACAAACCAGTCTTTTGGCAGATTAAAACCAAGTAGTTTAATATAGTCTGTGGCAAGAACGTATCTCTTCACAAGATGACAGCTAGGAAATTATCTTTAGTTCTTGATAAAAGTGATAAAGATTTACTATCCTTGTTAAGATTGCTTTGCATTTAGTTATTTTTGAAGTTTTTATGTTATGGCAATTGCTTTTGATCACCTGGTTCATTTTTCATATGTGTAAATACTTAGCCCACAATTTCTTAAACTTTGAATTAATTAATTTCCAAGAGAACTACTGATTTTATATCCAAAGCAATTAATAGAGCAGTCTAACTTGACAGCCACTCAAATGAGATACTAAATAAAAAGGTTGTGCTCCTTTACTCACTGCTGTCCTTGAGAGTGACTTCAGTGGCTCCTTGCTTTCCTACAGCATCTGTTCCAAGTACCAAATTCTAAAGCTAAAATAAACATACAGCTTAGGCAGAAACCAAGGAAATAAGCCAGTAACCTCTTCGGTTGTTACATGAAAAAGATGAGTTACTCTGTGGCAATTATTTTATTCAGCCCAACCTTTTGAAATAATTACCTGACTTGATCTGGCTGGCCAATAGGTAGATACTGGATAACGGGGCAGTAGAATGGTAGTCTTCTTCCAAGCAAGACTCTCTCCTGATGGAGGATAACATAATGCGAAAAATAGGAAGCTGGCATATTATCCATGAAATGAAGTCAGTAAGGAGTGAGGAGGGTTTTCTTCTTTTGGCTCAATATTCTCTTCAGTCAAATGAAAACAGTGTGTGATGCCAGCCCCACAGCACTGACCCCATCAAGCTGGCAAGATGCAATAAAAGTAGTTTGGAAGCACCAAATTCTTGGAATTCTGCTAAGCTTCAGCCACATTATTCCTGTTAGATTCAGTGAAGAACCGATCAACTGCAGAAGAACTACCACCATTTTTATTTCACTGTTGGATATCCAGACACTTATGAAAAGAAGCCAATATTGATAATTTCTTAAGAGCCAAGGACTCTTACTTAGTAAGGTGTCCCTTTGCATTTACACTGTTGTTTTTAACATAGAAGCCCTCAGAGCATCCATCTTCATCTGACAAAATGGTCATGTTAAGGATAGAATAAGTCCCAGGATGGCAAGATGGGAAAATACATTCCTAAATTACTTAAATCATAACTATTTTCAGCAGAATCACAGAATTCAAAAACTTTTGTTCCCACACATGTTGCATTTCATGCAATTCAACTTCACTTTTAAGTCAAGCAGCCTTACACACACTTCACAATTCCATGTATACTCCTGCTTCACTGTATAAATGTAGTACTTAGAGAATTAAGTCAATAACAAAAATAAGACACAATTAAATAAGACTAGAAAAATATTTTTCCTGTGCAACAAAATCCACAGAGTATATTAACAATCTGGATTTATATTTTAGAGTAAATACAAGCTAATAGCAAATAACAAGAATTTTATGGGTTTGTATTCTCTAGGTACCTTCTACACTTTGAGTTTCTCTCTTATGCACACTAAGATTGAATTAGACACTCTGCTGTGTCATTCAGCTAAACAAGTTTCATGACCTTGTTTCCTGCCAGTTCTCATCCATTTTCAACCTCAGAGTCAATTTTAATGTGCTTTTAATATGTTTTTTTTCCCAGTATTAGGTCTTTCAAAAATCCTACTCTGACATTTAGAAAACAGCATTGCCTATGAAAGCTATTAACATCTAAAGAGATTAGATTAATATTTATTTATAAGCTACACGTTCTCCAAACAGTGTTAATATGTTTCTCTTAGGGTTTGGGGTTTTTTTTTAATCACCACTGCCACATTGTATACTTGAATTTTCTTATAAGGCATTTCTGTGTCTAAACTGTCCAGACCTTTGTCCTAAATGCCAAATGCAGCAAACAGTTTCACAAAGCTAAGGATATGTTAAATAATTATCACATTTAAATTTCCTATTTTTTTCTCCAGTTCATTCTTGTTCTTTAATGCTGGTAATCTAAAAGTACTGATTTATCATTCATTATGCCTTTACTCTTCCCATACTCAAGCCCTCCTAATGTTTCCTTTCTCTTTACAGGTGAAGTTTTTATATGGCACTAATCACTTGACACTGACACTGGTTATTTCAAATCTCCTTATTTCAAAAGGAGAAGTACTGCAATGATTGAAAATTGTTTTATGCAAAACAATAAAAATTTCGAAGTTGATGACAAAATCAGTACGTTCAGGAAGAAATCATTAAAACTCCTTGTTAGAAATAGAACACAGGAGCAGGATAGAAAGAAGAATCAATGGTCCAAAATTAAGATGATCTCTAAGCTCATAATTTTCCTCCCCATTAAATTTTCCAGGAAAAATAATAACGTCAAGAAAAAAATATTTTTCCACCAGGGGCTGGAGGGGGGGAGTGTGAGAGATGGGCAGATAGACAGAGAAAGTACACATTTTTTAACCATCTCTTGCCTCTGATTGCTCCAGCTTATACTTACCTCTTTACCTCATTTATAACACAACTGCAGTGGTGGAGAGTGAGCTTAAGGTGGCAGACAATAGAGCTCAAAACTAGTGGATATCGCATATTTTCATGGCAACAGAATCATTATGGAATTATGGGATTGGTTTTGGAAGTTTCAGGTTTCCTATTAAAAAATTAGAACTAAGAACAGTTATTTTACTGCTCCAGTTTTGGAAAAATACTCTGTATGGGTTACTTGAAACAAAAGTGACTGTAGATGGAACAAAGCAGTTCTTAGATGTCTCTCCACAATGAAGTCCTGATCAATGAGAGGCTGGAACATGACCTTTTCATGACTAATTCCTTCATATGAGTGGAATATTGGTTCCTAAATTGCCAGTGTCATAGAAGGGAAGAGTGCCACTGCCCAATTGCTCTATTCACCTCGGCAAGGGTTACTATTGATGCTCACTGGTGGTCACTGCAAATCTATAGCTATTCCTGTAAGAACATATAGTGGTGTTACTTTCAAAGGAAAAGTCATACCATTAACCATGCCTGTTGCTACTGTCAGGAATAAAAGCAAGCATCATAAAGTTGTGCAGTTGGTTGTGATGGTCATCTCTTTTCAGTATGGTGAGAGAGTGACATTTAGAAGATGCCAGTCCCTTTCCCTGATTCCCCAACTTAATCAGGAAAACGTAAATCCAAATCCAAGACAGCATCCTTTCCTAGCTCTCAGAAGGGCATCCAGTTCGAATCAACCAGCAGTCAAGTACCATTTAGCTCCATACACTCTGTGTTGACCTACAAGCTACTGGCAAATCAGAGCGGTGTGGCCAGTGTCTGGACTGTTATCACCATTGTCGTAATTTTTTCGTTGAGAAAGGTTGCTTCTTAATTATCTTGTAAATTCTCAGCTGTGATTTTGAGGCAGGGATTTGGAATCTGTGTAGAAAGATTTCCTCTAGGCCAAAATCCAGCAAGCAAAACAAGCTCAGAAGATAATAGGTAAAATTCACTGCAGTACCTGAAAAGACCTAAACTATCAGACCCTGTAGCAACATGGTTCTCCTGAGCTCCTCCCACTGGAACACAGCCAAGGTAACTTCTCCCACTCACTGATGCTATTTTTTATTGGCCCACAGCAACTTTGTAAGGCATAAAGATTCCAGAATGTTTTCCTCTGACATTGAGAACATCTCAAAAATAAAATTCCTTTTCAAAGCCTTAGTCCAGAATGTCAGTGAGCTTCTTCAGAAATTTCCAATGTATATACTGGGTCTATGGAAAAAGGGAGAAAAAGAAGGGAGTTGCAGGCTACTGATATTTGAAACTTAAGTATCTGTAGAAAAGCCAGAGCTTGCCTCCCATGAATATAAAAGACAGATTCTGTTAATTTCAGCTAGCAGTAGAAAACCCAACATACTTTCAGGTGAAATACTAATACCTTTTTAGTTATGTGTCTCCATTTCATAGTATTGTGTTCTGAGTTCTCTCTGGAACCTACAAAAAAGCCCAAGGGAGTTAATTTGGGATATACTTTTACAATATAATATTTTTGTTGCTTTTGAGCCTTTCAGAAATCATTCCAAGTAAAATGAAGCATATTTAAATGGCATGTGATTCAATAAATATTTACACTCTGTCTGAGCAGTAATTCTCATTTTTAAATACATATTTTATACAAATAGCAATATTTAGTTCAGTTTTTAAAAGCCATGTTAAGGAAAGTGTTAGTGTAGTGTAATATAATGTAAATAAGTCCTCAGCCCCAAGATTAACAAATAAGCAGGGGCACTGCAGATATGGCCGCTCACAGGAAGCTAGGCCAGTTTAGTATGAAAACACAAAATTTAAGACCACATACAGTTTCTTAATGATTCTTATTAACTAATTTCTAAAAAGGTTTTATATAATAAGTAAATAATCCTTCATGGGAGAAAACAACCCTTCTGAAAAAAAAACCCAACCCAAACCTGAGTCTACAACTAAAGTGGTTTAATTCAAATTATTGGCCCTTGTGTCATTTAGGTTTTTTCTTCCTAAAAGCCTAGTGCCACAGACAACCAGTTCCTGGTCAGTGAGATTATCCATGGTCACAATTTGGTTGATAATAAATGGTTGAGGGAACAGCTTTTCAATGAAGAACTCAATTTCTCCTGATTTTAGTACAGCCTTGCAACAGGGATGGAATCTCTCAGCTTGACATTAGGCTTCAGGAAAAAAATGCTTTAACTCACTGAAGCAGTGCTTATAGTGTATACATCCTCCTTTCCTTTCCCTCTCCCTGCATGATCCTAAACCTCCTTCTTACCCATTTTTCATGACTCTTTCCCATCTCATATAATGCCAGGTCCTGCCTCCTCCATCACTGCCTTATTCTATTCTTCTTGCTCATTTGTGTTTGCTTTTTTTCCCCTTTCTCCTTCCATATTCATTGCTTCTTTCCCTTCAACTAGCTCTCTGTTTCCAATACTATTCTGAGGTCATGGAAGAGACATCCCTCTCTCTCTTTCACAGTACCTGAACACCAGTATGGGAGCAATGAAGTACAAGAAAAATAACTCCTCTAATCAGTTTTTGTGCCTGGCAACAGAACACCCCAGAGCAGTAACTGCAGAGAAAATCTCACTAAGTCTTCAAGTCCCATGCAGAAACCATCACTGGTACATGGGCCACTAGCCATCACGGAAGAGCTCTGAGGAGCATGAGCATGCTCATTTTGTAGTCAGAGTCTCTAGAGAATTTACCTCGCAAATTTTAACACAACTCTATCAAACACATGAAAATTAAAATGTGTGTCTCCTAACTAAATGTAGGCAACCTTCCATAAGAACAGTAAAAGGACATACCTGAAACAAAACACCTCCACAAAAATTCATGTACTACATGGGAAGACTACTACAAGTGTAGACAGAGTGTTCTCACCAGTGATTGCAAAATATATTGAAACTTGACATACTGTAATTTACTTTAGCTGATTCTCAGAAATAACTGGAATGTTTTAGCTGAAAGAGTCTCAAAATTTTTTATTTTTATGTTTAAATCTGCTTTAGAAAGACACTTAGAATAAAAAATTTAAGTCACAGCTGGCGAAACTGTCAAACTGATAAGCAACTGAAAGAAGATCTTACAATGAAAAATCAGTGTGGAATCTTAGTTTCTGCCATCTCTGCTTGCATTGCCTGTAATCTTAATTACTTCTTAGAATCAGCATTTTGATCTCACTCTCTCTCTGAGATTACCTTCCCACCATTTAACTCCAATGCCTCAGTTTAAATGACCTATTTGTCAGAAGGAGTACAAATGAACGATCAAACAAATTCAAAACATATCAAATAAAATTGCTATAAAAGTTTAGGGGTGTTGTTTTGCTTTATCTTATGCAAACACTGGCCTGTCTCATAAAACACTTATAGCCTTACTAAGAGGTTACCTTATGTAAAGACTCATAGTTATCATGACTTTTAAAAGACTGGTCACATTTATTTCTTTAACGGGGATAATTAAGGTCTCAGTAACAAGACTCCAGGCTTTCAAACACCACCAGTGGTAAGACAGCAGCAGTCTACTGCTTTAAAGAGAGGTTTTTACTCTGCTTTCTCCAGGGAGCATGGAAAAATTTATGTGACCACTAGAGAGGCAATCATACTTGAGGGGCATGGAGTGGGAAGGTGCAAGTGTAGTGATAGTAAGAAGTAGTAAGAACAGCAAGAAAATTGAATTTATAGATCAGTCAAGGAAAAAAACTCAACCAAAGATAATACTGTCATGTATGCCTGTTACTGAAAATGATAAGTTTAATGATGCTTTAGATGAAAATAAGAAAGAAAAACAGGCAACATCTTCAATGTTTCAGCATCAGAGCAGGGGATCCTTAGCAACAGAGTGGAGAAATGAGCAGAATGTCTTTTATTCTCTATTTGTTGTGATACCCACCTAAAAAATTTTATATGAGAAAGGATTATGGACAAAGAAGACCTATCCAAACAGATCATATGATTGGTTGTACTAGACGGACTCATTTGTCTCCATTGGAGGAGGACAAGACCTTTATAATTCACTTGTGGCTTCATTGCTTGTGAATTATGAGTCTTGCCCCCTTACTAGTGGGCACCAATCTGTTATCCCAGCAGACTGCTGTTGCTGTTATGCAACTTTTTTTCTGCTTTATTGATACGTGCCAGAAGATCTCTGTTCTTTCTTATCTGTACCTTACAAACACAAGCAAATGTTCTTTCCTCTGACATAAAACAAGGCTAGATGGTAATATAAGGTATATCCAGCTGAAATCTTTTGAGTATCCTCTGTATCTCTTTATATCCTTTAGAATTCAAGTACTAAATCATTTCTTAGAGCTTCAAAGTCTCTCAATTGTAAGAAAAAATAGTTAAATTTATGAAAAAGTACAAAAACTCATATTAGTGAATATGCAATCTACAGATTTACTATATCTGCTGACAAGTGTTAGTATACATTCAGAAATAATCCCACAAAAATGAATATACAAGTATTCATTGACAAACAGGTACTAATAGATATGCCAGATGACTGTGAGGCATGCAAAAGCAGAGGGCTACTTTACTGCCTTTATGCTATAGTTATCAGCATCACCTAGTGCCTAAGATTATCATTCCCAACAGGACACATACACTAAAATGTTGGCTCTGTTGAAAGTCTGGAAGTCAGTTAAATTTGGTTATGAACAACACATGGTTAATCCTGATTTGTCAAAGTTGTTACTAAAAATAGTAACTGGGCTGCTACATTTAAACTTAAAGTTTTATAGTTGTGTTTTTGAATTTCATGTCTGTTTGGTGACATTTAATCTGCCAGTGGAAGTGCTGGAAAAGGCATCACAATCATAATCCAGTATTTGTAAGTGGTTAGGCTAAATTTATTTGCATGAGCTGAAGCTTGAACTGAGCATAGTCTGGGATATATAACATGTTCATTATATTTCTCCTGTTGAGGTGAGTGTTGTATAACATCAGTTAATGTCTTCTCTAGCTTCTCTTCTCCCCTGTCTATCCAGACCCCTTTACCTAAAGTATCATTTATTCTAGTTAGATCCACCTGCCCACCTGAAAGAAGTAATTGAACCCATGGGACAGAGGGCAATAAAACTTGCCTGAAAATGTGAAGTAAAAACAAAATGCAAAAACCAGTTATTTAAAAAAAAGAAAAAAATGTATGAAAAACAGGAGTTTCCTTTTGCGTATTATTGGTGGAGGAGCGTAGTTCATGGCAGATACCTGGGCCATGACAGTTTCATGCAACTACAGTTTCAGACATATGATATTTTCTTTCAATTTTAGCTGAGTTTTTAAAAAATATGGAGTTGTTCTGCTCAGAGATAAGTGAAAAAAAAAACAAACGCATACCACTTAGTTTCCTTTCTATGACAGCATTTTTTCCTACTGCATTGTTTAGTATTAGAAAAGAAAAAATATAAAGCTAAAGTAGATGTGAAGTGTTAACAACTAAGATAAGGGAAAATAACTTTGGAACTAATTAATCCTTTCTGGTTAATGAGGTCCTCTGGTATGTCAGAGCATATAGTTCAGCATGGCCTCTTCAGGTTTTTTGTTAATCACTTAATAACAGCTCAGGGCAAAATGCCTTGAAAAGAATGCTACTTCTGTAAAATTGAGGAATTGAGCACTAAGCTAGTGAAAGAGAGAGAGAGAAAGGAAAACTGCAGACTCCCAGCTATTAATATTACATTGGACAGGGGCAATAAATAATTGACAGTTGTCATCTAGCAGTTTCTTGGTTATTCATGGGCTTAGAGTTAGTTCTTTATATCAGTGCCATCTAATCTTGTTACATCACTTGCACTCCTCAACTCAAACATTAATATGTCTGCTAGTGACATGTGATACACACTGGCTTTTCAGAGATATCACAGACTGCTGATCTGCACCAGTCAAGAGCAATGTAATTGACATTGGCAGACAGAAATATTACTGCCAGACTGAACAGTGTAAATAATAAAAAAAAATTCCTCCAACGCTGCACAGAGAAATCTCCATAATTAGAGAGAGATCTCTTCAATCACACCCACTGAGCATCACTCCTGAATTAGAAAAGCAATAGACTAAATGGAAGGGTTCAATTCAATCATACTGAGCACCTGCACTCTTTTGATTATATGTCATATAGCTACAGAGCAGGTGTGTGCGTTACAGTGAAGAAAAAGGGAAGACTGCAAGTAGTTCAGATTTTGCTTCTGTTTCTAGGTTTAAACACCTGTAGAGGAGGCCCAGCTATTTAGCCAAAGATACAGATATTTAGTAACGAGGCAAGACTAAAAGCACTTACACTGCTGCTTCTAATTGCATGCCAATAATATGAAGATACAGTGAATAGTCTGTGAAACTCATGAAGTGGGAGAGCTGGAAATAAGAGTGGGGTTAAAACGAAATGGCTACCTTGTGTGTCAGAGAAGTTTGCAGAGAACTTAGCTTACAAATGAGCAATAATTAAAAGTTAAAGTCAATTTAATGTTATACACCATCTGCACCTCCATACCACTAGTACAAGTATGTATGCATCAGTGTGGAGAGCCTTAACCTAAACTCTGACCAAGAAGGTGTGTCAGGTTTGCTCCTAACTTGAGACAGTGCTGGTTCACATTACTATGAAAAAGGGGCAAGAAGCAAAAAAGGAAAGAGATACTGATTTATTCATCACTGATAGGGAAAAGCAGATACCAGAAATATGAAAGAACCCATCATCAGCTCAGTGAGACACTCAGACCAATCTATCCCTCAGGTGAAGAAGAAGCATAGTTGGAGAGAATGAGCTGAAGATGAAAGAGTGCAATGGATTGTGAGGGCACAGAAAAAAGTGAAAAAAAGGAAACAGAAGATGGGAGAAAGTTAGAACAACTTACTAGGAAAAGAAGTCGCATATTATGTCTCTCCTGGATTTCTCAGGACTGAGGAAATATTTCTGATCCAATAATTTCCACCTCTACCAGTGAAATCAAACCATGATTTCCACTTGATTTTAGACAGTGAGATTTCCTCTTTCTCTTAGCTGGGATTGACTAAATACTACTCCTAAAATCCCTAATTCAGATAACAGTTACACCTAAAAACGTCCTTATTTACTTCAAGTTCAATACAATTGTTTGTTACAATATTCTACTATGTTAATATTCTTACTTATACTACAATGTTCTTACTAAAACCCAAGATCAATAAATAGATAGATCTATAGATACATATCGGTGGGAGGCTGATCAGGTACAGCTGTATAATGTGGTAAGAGAGCCCTATGCTTCTGATGCAGGAAAGTGAGGGAAAGAAACCTGATACCAACCCCTAGATTTGTCTTACTATAAATAAACTTGACACACTGCCAAAGGTAGTACACAAACACTTGTGTACAAAGATTAATTATGTAGTTTTATAATAATTGGTAGCTCTTACGTATTGGTTTTGAAGCCAGGACATGACGATGTAACAAAGACAGTAAGACTGAATCTTTATATCATTTTAGGAAAGTGTCCCTTTAATATCCTTCTGTTTTTACTTGGCCTTTCCCCTATTTCTTTGTTCTTTGATTAGCTAGCAGTTTGTATATGCAAAAGTTTTTGGTATTTTTTTTTCTTTTTTATTTCTTCTGAGTTATAGCAACTACTCACCCCCTAAATCTAATTTTAAGGCTCTCGGGCTTCTTGTGTGATGGTATGCTGTACTGATACAGTCCATGATAACAGCATGTAAACACTACCTGTATCTTACGATCTGTAAAGATATCTTGATTGGAAAGCAATTACGCTAAAAGCAGTTACCATATTAAAATAAACATTTGATTCATGTTTAATCCTTAAAAAAATAGGAAATTCTAAATTTACATTCCCTATTACCCATAATCATTGCCCATATTACTAAAAGTTGGCTACATTTCTCTTTTCCCTAAAAAGAACATTACTGGTTTGGGCTTTGCTGCCTCTATGTTGCCACTATTTGATATGAAAACATCATAAGATGAAAACTTTATAAGATCCACATTTAGACAAAGTAACATAGTTAACAAAGTATGACAGTCTTCAGTTTCCAATGATATCCTGAGGTAAATACAAATTTAGATTTGTACTGTTCTATGAAGATTGGGAGCACATAAACATGAAGGGCTTTGCTTTTGTTCCATAACCAACAAAACCTGAGTACAACAGAGCAGTGTGCGTAAGAGGAAGTCCTTCAAATATCAGCTAAATTCCAATAAATTCCTGTCAGTGACAGTTTTTTTCATGTTTTAGAGCACAGAGGAACACATTGTGGGGTGTCTCTTTGCTTATTTGCACTGACCATATAAGTAATCCATGAACAACAATATCACGAAGCAGGGATGGTTCTGGCATCATATCTTTTTCCTTCAATCAGGTGATAATTCTGGGCCTGTTCCTCCAGTACTCTGCTTTTCTGCAGGTCACAAAGTTTTTCCTAACCATGGGTTTCTTCAATAGGAAACTCTACAGACTAAACAGACACAGTATTAGCATGGCTTGCAACAGATACTATTAAATAGCTTGTGTTTTGCATGTTTATCTTCCTGGATTAATTCTGTAGGTTTTAAACAAAAATAATTATCTTTACAGAAGAATTTCTTTATATCAATAGTCCTTTTGTTGACACCACTGATAGTGATAGGTGAATGCAACAGCTTTTAAAAAAACACACACAAACAAAAAACAAGTATAAAAATGCGGTGTTTTCTGTTTAGTTCTAAAGGTATTTAGAATAGTTGCCAGACAATTCAACTGCAGTCATCTTGTCCCATCTTATTGTACTTTTATGCCTGACAGTTGATAATACACTACTAACAGGCATCTCTGCTGTGACATTCATTTTGCAGATTTGACATGAGTTTTGGATATTGGCATATAACCCTTACATGATATTAGTGTGTTTAAAGAAATAAGTAAGTAAACACAAACCTGCAACACCCCCCCCCCCAAATCAAAACCAGACATGACAATTCTTTACATAATTATTCCAGACACACCCAATGAGAATTTGATTTAGATTTAGATTTAGATCTATAGGGAGAGAAAGGGGCCAAGGGCAGAGGTAGCCCTTTTATATCTGCACTCCAGTGCAGTGTCAGGTGAGGTGTCTATAGGTGACAGAGGTCCTCAGGCCTCTCCAGTGGGGGTCACATTTGACAGACACTTTTATATTGTTCATTGCAATTCAGGGAGGTAGTGCTGTTTCGTAGGTGTAACTTGAGGAATGCTTCAGGAACCAGAAAGTGGCCACTATGTTGTTAAAGTGAATCCTTTATATGTTTTACCATCATCTGCTTGAGAATATCACCACAAATCTGAGACTTGCCATTGCAATAAAGATAAATGCAACTCTTTAGTGCATGTTTCAAAATAAATGGATTATATTAACTGATGTACAATTCCCCTCTCTCTCTGATTACTTTTAATTTGTACATTCATAAAGCCATGGATTACTAATAACAGCTATCAATCATTTTCCCTGAAACAGTTTGACACTAAGTACTAGAGATCACAGCGAGTTATAATGAAAATGCTGCTTGCAGATAGCATACAAACACAATTGCATTTCCCCCTCAAGGATTTAATAAAGAGTACTACCAGCTTACACACTATCTCATCTCCCCAAAATGGAGTGGAACAGCCTTTGAGCACAGACAGAAGAGCCCACTGGTGTCCCCTTATGAATTCCTGCAAGCTATATGCACCACTGCCTTCCATCAGTCCACTTATGCCCATATGCTTGCCTGACATCCCATGTCACACACAAGGAAAGAAAATAATTCTAAGGACCAATATATACCTTGTTTCAATTCCAACAGAAAGGTCATTGATATTTTTATATTATTAATTGCAATATATTTGAAAGAAAAGAAAGTTAGATACTATGGCTCTGCCAACGAACTCAGTCCAAAAGGAGAGGTCTGTGTGTGATCTGTAGTACCAAGCCATAACAGGCTACAGGTAGACAACTTTGGGTGATCTCTCACCAAAATCCTTTGAATGACAGGCTCATAAGGGCTGCATAAAATTTGTCACCAAAGAAAACTGCACAGGGGAATGTAAGTAGCTCCGAGTATCTGCCACAGGAGCATTATGAAAATCCAAACACCTGGGACAGCAGCAGTCACACTCACACTGCATTTTTTAGAGCTGAATTGTGTGAAAATTGCTTGTTGTTTCCTTTCTTTTACTGTTTTTTCCTTCCTTTAATGACCCTGCCCGTTTTGCAAAGATGACAGCTGTCGCTACCTCTTCAAGTGTGCAGATTCCACTAAAAAGCAAAACCTGGATAAAATACCATCCGACTCTGAAGTGAAAATTCATAGCTTGGACTTCAGAGGATGCAGCCAGATAAGTTCTCCTTCTCCAGGCACAAGTCTGGGACATTTTTATCTTCATAGCCACATTTTCTTTCGTAGACTGAAAGGAAAGACAGATAGACAGAACAGATTCTCCCCCTTCCCCCTATATACTCCCTTCAGCGACCTAGCTCAGACTAAATGAGAAACAAGATACCCTTCCTTTAAGGAAAATACTGGAAAAGCAGCATTAAAGTAGGATGTCTCAGTTTCTTACCTCACTCAAAAAAAATAGTTCATTAGTTAGCAATTATGTATTCTCAGTGGTGGAGTAATGATGCGAGTGAGCTAACAGGCTACCGCACAGTTTAAAACTAATAACAGCTGGAATATTTATTGGGTTAATCAGGTCAAAGCAGCCTGCCACCCAGAACTTCATTAAATGTCATCTTTGCCATTAAAAACAAATCCTAACTTGACTGGAGGGAGTGAGGGGATGTCTCCAACACAGGGAGAAGCAGCAACCTACTTTGTGTGTTGACTTTCTGGGTACGAGATATATAGGCAGCATTTCTAATGAATCTGCTTGGAGCGGCTGGAATATTATGATTTATAGCACCTTCCCACTCTCTATCATAGCATTTTATTAGATGGATGGGAAGCCAGTAGTAATGAGGTTAGGAATGAGAAAACATCCATCAAGCTTGGCTACATCTTCTCAGGAAAGACAACACACTATCTCGTATGTCACAGGCAGTGATCTAGGTCACGATGGTATAAAATGCGTGATTAAAACCAAGCATTTGACACTAGGTAATAGGCATCTAGTTAAAAAATAGCTCTAGTGTTCCTGACTTTTAATTAAACCCAACTCATAAATATGCACTGTGGTAAATATACTGCAGAATGGGTCTTGTTTATATTCCACCACATAACAATTACCTCCAGAACGAACCTTTTATTTCACTACATGCTGTTATTAGGCAAGAGACAGTCTAAAATACAAATGTTAAGCCAGTGATGTTAGGCAGGCACACAATGATCCCATCCACTTCAATTGCTTGCTCTCCTTCTCACACTTGCTACTGCAGTTATCAATCTAAAATAAAGCACCCTTAATCATTTTTAGCAATCTTTCAAGGCACCTTTGATTGCCTCAGTAATAACAGAGAGAGAGGGGGGCTCTTAAATATGGAATGGTAGTGCACTGTAAATCTATCCCTGTAACAGGTTTATTCTTTTCTGTGTGGCTCATTTACGGAAGATTTTTTTACGTGGCTTTGAATAATGTAAAGCTGACAAATTTGTGTATAGAAACCACAGACAGTATGTAGGCACTTGTTCAGCAAGATATTTAACTGTGTGCCTGACTTAAGCACATGAGTCATCTCACGGAGGTTAACAGTCAATTACCCATTGATTGCTAACTCAATAATTGATCAATAAAGGAGTAATCCAGTTCCCTTATGGCTTCAAGAGGCAACATCCTCATGCTGAAGCTAAAGGCATTGGGGTCAAGTTCTGTATGTCAGGGAATTCTTGCCGCAATGAAGGCAGTGGAGGTTTTCAGTGCCACAGATGACAGTGCAGCAGGACATGGAGCTAGCTGCATTATAGCTGCTCAGGGTTTCATCCGGTGGGCTGTACGGTAAAGTAAGGCCCTCTGTTCTCTTTTTTTTTTTATGTCCAGGTGGAGGTTAAATATCCAAGGGTATTAAATTCTACTTACAGAGGGAAATAGCAAAAGGTAAGCATTTCCGTCTTTAAGGAGACTATTCTGATCCACTAAATGAGGTACATCAATATCTGCTTAGTTCTGAGTAGGAAGCAAACATGGGCCTGATGAGTGTGCTAGAGTGGGTAAGTACTTTGACTTAATCTCTTCACTATTTTCCATTGTAAATGAAATTACGTTGATCATATCAGATCCACAGAGTTATCAAAAGATATTTACATGGGTGTTGAGACAAAAGGGCATGTATGGGAGTGGGAAGAACTCACATGAAATATTTTTTTAGTTTTTTTCCAGCTCTTCAGAAACATACTGAATGTTCCCTTTTTAAAGATTCACAGGCAGAAAAAGTGACATATCATAATGGTGACAAATCTTGGTAAACATGATGAGTTTTCTAGTGGGGTTGAATCATTGAATTTTATAATTTGCCCAGAAGACTTACAAATTTGTGACTTCTGCTGTAAAATGCTACTTGTCCCCTCTAGGGAGACCTCTGAGGCATTTGCTAGTGGTCTCCAGGGAGCTGAATATTCTTGTGATGCTTCTCCTCTTTCCACCTGCTACACTGAAAGATGCCTATAAATACACAAGATATGTTTCAAAGGAAACTTCTGCATATAATCAGTGACCATATTTGTTGGTGGGCTTTTTTATAGGCAAAGGGAAAGGAAATGGCCTTTTGTATTTTCCGAGTAAAGACAGCTGGACCCATAATAAAAGAATCTTTCAAAGAAAACCTGTTAGGTTGCTTCAGAATATTAAAGATTATTTCTAGAAAAGCTGTTGCACCAACACAAAGTACTAATTTTTTCTATGATGTTTGATAAGAGAAGTACATGTGAAGTTTCATCCTAAACAATACCCTAACAAATACACTAAAATTCACTGACCTAATTCACTTCATTATTAGTGTCCTGCCAGTGCATGTCCTAACATAGCCCGTTCCAGTATCATCCATTGAAGCGATTTGTCTTTTCTTTCATGTCATCACTTCATATTTATTTAAAAAGTTAAAATATTTTCAATAGTTTCAGAAAATGATAGCAGTCTTATTGGATGGAAATGGTAGCATCCGCAAACGAGCTCTCTCTGTCATATGTTGTGGTGAAATGTATCTTGATGATATACTTAACAGCTTCCTATTTACAATGAATTTTAATAATGGGGCTAATTTGTCTCAATAAAAAGGATAAACTTGAGTATTAATAAAAGGTGGGCTGTGGTGCCACCTAAGTGCACCCTGAAGACTTTGGTACAAACCCAAAATAGTTTCTTGGGTGAAACAAGTACTGTGGAAATAGACCATGGTCTGCCTACTTGCAGTCATCATAATCCTTGCAGAAAGAGATTTATTATGCTGGATTTTATTATGCATCCATTTTTCAGAGGAATAAATTACATGCTTCTTTTGCTGTGTTAATATTGCAGGCAACCATGACTGCTGTTGCACTCTCCCTTGGAAACACATTTTATACAGTGCCAATTAAGCAAAAGGTGGGAATGTTGGCAAGAGGATTTCAGTATCTCAGCTAAAGGTCAATATGGCTACCAACCAGCCAGCATTTATTTAGTAATGGATTGTATAGTCGGCACTGGGTTCGAGCCCAGCTTCTTCTAAGGGAATTGAATATACAGTCTTCTGAATGAGAGCAGGTGCTGTCAAAGGAACCATCCTGGTATTTAGGACACAGCTTAAAATAGTTATAAAGCATGTCCCTGACCTCTTCTGACCAAGCTAGCTTTTGTAGTTTTTTTTTTTCTTTTTTCTCAGTAGTGTTAATGTTTCAATACTGACTAGTACAATTTATAAATTAACATTTTGTCATTAACATTGTATATAGATATGGTTAGTAATGTTAGCTTCTTCTCTCCCTCCCCTTTCTACAGAGGGCAAGAAATTCTAACCCTGATCAAAAACTACAGCAAGTCAAGTAGCTCAGATATTTTCTAGCATCCAAGGAAAAATTTCTTTTCTTTTTAAGGTTATTCAGAAAAAAACCACAGTTTAATTTTTCTCTGCTATATTTGCTGCTTCTTAGTGTTCTAATGAGATTTTCACTTAGCTTTCTTCACACACTGCCATGAAAGAACTATTGAGACTTGACTGCTGACTTTATAAATGCCTAGAAAGGGTCTGAATGAGCAAGGTGAGGTCTGGATTGTCTTTAATTTAAGGCTAAAAACTGACATTGAATAGAATGGAGGTACTTTTTAGCGTTTAGGAGGGAACATGTAAGTAGATATTAACTTGTTTTCTTATATTCCAACAGATCTACTCATATCCTGCTCTCTGTAAACAGGGCCGTGAATGAATCTCAGTAGACAGAGGATCTCACCAATGTTGTGCACAATAACAGCAAAGAAACACCTGTCCCTTTGGAGGCTGAGATGCAAACTGTTCTCCCTCCCCATTCACCACTCTTGCTTTTTCCTTGTCTCTGCTCCTTTCTGGACTTTGCACATTTAGACAGTGCTTGATTGTCAGATAGCTTCCCTTGCCATTCAGTGCTTGCAAAATTAATAGTAATCTCATCTTTCAAGACCATTCCCACATTCTTCACAGTCTGCAAGAAGAAACTTCAAGAGCGTCATTTCTCCCCACATGCGAAATTTCAGTCTTTGGATTCATCTGTTCTGAAAGTCACCATCTCACATTAATACTTTCCAATTCACACAAATTCATGCAGCTTTTCTTTGCTATTGAAATTTACTATTAACTGGGCTGAAACCAAAACTTTCAATTTTTCCCATGAGCCAGGAAAGAGGAATCATTTCACATTTGCTTATTTCCTTGTATCTGCTCAGTAATAATGGCTAATAGAAGAGCTGACACTTTGAGGGCAGGTCTGTCATACGACATGCCTGGCTGGAAGCTGCAGGTGCTTCTGTTTCACTAGACCACATGGCTTCCCAAGATGTCACAAATTCTGCTTTATTAGAAAGTTTCCAAGCAGCTCTGATGATGGCCCTTACTTTTATCAATCATATTACACGATGTGGCATTTATCCTACCTTTCTGGAAATCACTTATTTAAAGAAAGAGATAGTTCCTGCCAAGCTCACTTATGGCTTGGACCTACCTCTTATACAAGAAAATAACTTCACGGCTGCCTGTTTCCACCCACATAGTCTTCACTGATCTCTCCAAGTTCTGAAGCATCCAAGCAGCAAAGAAAATGAAATTTTCTAGTTATTCACAACTGGAAACTTCATACCTCTCTGCAACAAGTCTACGTCAGGTCAGCATGCAAAAGCAGTGCATGAGGGCTCTTTAGTTTCTGCAAAGCATCATGTGTGCCAAGGGGTTCCCAGTACAAAAGCAGAAGGAGTTGTGCTCCTAAAGACCATTTCCTATGTGTTCTTGATTGCTTGTCTCTCTGACTGGGTGCCTCTTATCTCTGTCTTTTTGAGACAACACATAAAAGCAGCAGCTAAGTACAATTACCAAGGCTTTGCTCAGTTTGTGACAGCCAGCAAAAAGAGGAGAGGAAGTTCACTGCATATTAATACAGTATTGAACACTAACACCAAAGCACAGATTTTTAACTGATTCCTATACACCTGTCTTAGGCATTAAATGTGCAATTCTTTTACAGAAATATTTTTATGTTCCAGTATGTGAATTTGTATCTACAGACATAACACTTCATGCCTAATGATACTTGGACAACTGCCTGCCTATAAAAGTGCTTCCTGAGGGAGAGCTGAGTAGTTCCTACAAATGCACCAGCAAGCACAGTTCTGCACAGTGTGATGCCCTTTGTTAGGTATGGAGATTGATCATCATTAATAAGAGACAGGTATAAAAGGAACATTTGAAATTCTCAGTCTGTACTTGGTCTGATCATAACAAAACCATCAACCAACCCCAGTCATGAGGAGCAGGTATTTTGGGTTTCTAAATTTGCAGAAGCGAACTCTTGCTTACCATGGAGTTAACTGACAGCTTTTCCGCTCTGCAGACTACAGTAAATTCTTCTGGAGTTCTCCTATGAGCCCCCTAATACTCAGAGTGCAATCCTGCAATGTATGAAGTTTAAGAGTCTTTCTTAAAGACTAGATTAAACACCCTTAACTTCTTCCCCCCCAAAAAGCCACTATCTTGATGGTGCACTAAGATCAATGTGAGGGGGAATCTGTGTTTGTGCAGATAAGAGTATTAAAACTAGCCGAAGTAAGGGACATTTCTATCTGCAAGCCCTAAGGATATTTCAAGGAGAATGCCTCTGTTACAGAGGATGACATCACTATCAGCAAACAATATTAAGATTTTTGTTTTCATTATAATCTTTTGGCAAGAGACAAGAAGTAAGAGATAGGGCAGCATCTTCCTTGCAAGAAAACTAGGCTTCTCTAAGTGTCACTTTCCTAACAAGAGTCCCCACAGTGCCATTGTGTTTACTTTCTTTGCATAGAAAAGCTAAACAGTGAGAACACTGGTGCATAAGCCCTTCAACTATTGAGATATTGAATTCTGATCTTTAATAAACCAACACTGATTTACTTCACTGCTTCTGTTTGCTTAGTTAAGCTCCACCAGCATAGGAAAAGCCACACATAATTTAATCAGATTGCTTTTTTCATTTTATTTTTATTAATGCAGCAAGCAGGCTTTGAGCTCAGTGAATTCACTCAGTTCTCACCAGTAGAATACCCCTTCCTCCCTCAGACTGGAAGTTTCAAACAACAGCGAAAAATCACAAAAAGGTACAGGAGCTTATGTGGAGATGACATGAGGTCCGTTTCAATGGGACAGGTTCTCATCTTTCAATCTTGCATTAAAAACATGCTTTGCGGAATAGAGAACCAAGAATTTAAAAAGCTTGCTGAATTGTTCTCATTTCACTGGGGCTGTGATACACATGCTATTATGTTTTCTCCTAGAAAAATCTCACCACTGTGGGACTCCAGGGTATCTATCCAGCTGCCTTATGCCATTCACCATCCAGCACAGCCTGCTGTTCATAGCATTCTCCTCCCATCTAGATAAATATAGTACTGTTGAGCTGTCACAACTGGAGACTTACAGATTTTCTTACTTTTCATGTTTTACAGTTCACAGCAGCATTTGCCAAGTCTTTCCCATTTATTTCAGGGTCAAACCTTCAAAGGGGCACTTGCACTCATTTCTCTGTACAGAACTGTCGTGGTGATTTTAACAAACAACTTTAAAATAAAGCTCAGCATCATGTAAGGGTAATTCCACACTGTGCCTGTCATAAGCTCTGAAGACACTTGCACTTAGTGCTGAGGAGAGCTGATGAAAGTCTTGGAGATTTTCCTGTTCCAACAGTTTCCATTTACTTGTTCTCCCACCAGACAACATTGTTTATCCTATTGTGTTATTCCACCTCTATCATATTTGATTGCATTCCATTTTGTAATGTAAAGACTGAATTGACACATGCATAAATGTTATGAATATACATACAATATGATTTGTAAAGTCTTAACCTCTCAGGAGCAGCTGTGTGATTCTGATTTCAGTTACAATGTTATGGTGTCTGCCTTCATCAACGGATAAGCAACCCATTCACATTTTCCGTTATCCTCAAAAGAACACACAAAGCAATTACATTAATTGTCAAAATTATACTTTCTCTGTGATGGCAGATCTTCACCTTAGTGAAAAATCTAACAGGGCAAGGTAGAAAAAGAAGAAGAAATGATATCTCTTTCTTCATGTGGATTGTCCTTTATCAGAAAAAAAATGTCTGGAAAGTGACATTATTATTATTTGGACAACAGAGATTACTTTTCAAGTAAAACATGGACCTTCCTTCCAGGCCAGTTTCCATTTCAGTACCCCTAACTATGTTCAGAAACAAATATAGCTTAAGTATATTCTTTATCACATTTAACTCAGTCAGAATTAAAAGTGAATTCGTTTGTGCTAAAGTTGCAGGATGACACATCTCCATGTGTCTCCAAATGCCACTTCTCAAAGGTTTTTAACACTTGTCACAAATATATTGTATTCTTAAGTCTATAGAGATAGTTGTGTTGCTGGCCTTTTCTTATGACAGACTTCTGCTTATTTTTGAATCCATAGTTATTCTATCTAAAAGTCTCTGTGTCCACACGTCATGCAGATTGCTGGGGTTTGTAGTAACTCGGCTTCCATTGAAGTCAGTAAGTGTTTTATTACCTATTTGCCTGAGTAAGAGCATTTAAAGAAACACTTCACTTTGGTCTATCTCCATTATCATCATCTAAGCACTGAATGACAAGTAAAGAAGATAAATAAAGGAAAAAATATATATACATAGCAGCATAAGCAGCCAAACATTTTTAACCACAACTTTCAAACTTAGGGGCAAAAGAAAAATACACTTAATGAATAATATCCTGCTACTTAGAAATTCTGAGCACCTAGAGTCCCGCAAAATCTTTTACATTACTCTGGTTTCATAAGACACTTTTTATGAGTTTCAGATCAGTTTAATGTTTCCTGAAGCATGAAAACACCTTTAAGTCTTTCTAAGTTACTACATAACTTACCCACTCAATGAAGTATTTTTTTAATTCATAAAGTTACTAATTCCATAATATTATAGATCCATTATCAACACCAAGATTTCAGCATCTTAACATGCTACAGGTAATGCCTGGAGGTTGTCCTGTGTTTTTACAATAAATTACCCTGAAGGTGCTTCTGTGTTCTAAGCCAATAATTTCAGAGACAAAGATACCATACCTGTCCATTACTTCAAATGAACATTAAAACCAAAACCCCTCTACTTTCTTAAAGTATGCCAAAAGAAAGAAATAAAGCAGGAATGCAAGAACATTCACAACAAGGACCAACACTGACCTTTATTATTCTCAGTTCCTTGATCTGTAGCACTTACTGAACGTGTGGTAACATTCTCCCACAGAGCTTTTGAAATCCTAGTCAAGTGGAGACAGCTGTATTGAAAATATGATATTAGGCTGATTTTAATCTCAAAGTTTCAGTTTCTTGATTTTTTACCTATGAAAGTAGCAGCTGGGTTCTGTTAAATCTCTGGGTTTTATAATTTAATTTCACATGAACCCAGCAACAAAAGAAAGCATTTCAAAAGCAACTTTTGTGGAAGGCTGTACAGTGAATAGAACTCCAGAAATACTCAGTGCATGCTATAATATATAATCAAATGAAAAAAAAAAATTAAAGCATTCTAGATTAATTTTTTACTCCATTGTTTTGTTTGGCTTGCCACAAAACCATGTACAAAAAAGAAAATAGCTATCTTGAAACATTTGTAGGAACTTGTTCCTTTCATGAAATAAGCCTGTCATGAAACTAAAATGTCATCTGTCATAGCAAAAAAATTGTCACTCCTTTTCAGCAAATGGCCCAGTCTTCAGTCTGCTTGTCTGCCCACCTGATGGGATTGCAGAATATTGCTACAATAATGGGCCATTCATATTCAAAATCTTGCTTCCAAGGGTCCTCCGCCAATTTACACTTAAATCATTCACTGCTCCCCCATATGACAAACCAGATTCCTAATGATATATATTCCAAATGAGTTTTTTCTGGATGCTGTTCTGAACAGTGTAATGTGAAGCCTATTGGAACTCCGCTTTTACGTGCTGGAAGGTGGAGATCTTAGCAGAACATGTGTGATACTGGAAGAATCTTGTCAGCCAATTTTGGCCATGAAACAAAGATGCAGAAAATACTTCTCACGTAACTCCTTCAATTCTTAATCTCTCAAAGTAGTGACCTTCACATTAGCTTACAGACAGATGTTCAAACATACATATTTGCCTAAAAATACTTCAGGTTTCACTTTTGTATAACATTCAAAGGGAGGGGAACATGATGTGCTAACTATTTGTAGGAAGGTCTGGACTATAGCATTTTTTTAAATAAAGTGCCCACAACATTTTCAAAGAATTCAGTATTCCCCACTACATCTTTTCAAACACACATGCAGATATCCCCGTGAAGGATTCAACCCTGAGGGCTAAATGGGTTGTTAGAGCAAATACATGGTATCTCTGTTTTTTATGCCTATGTTCAAAGTAACTTTGATAAAACTGTTTATGGTTCTTTGTTTTTTAAGAAAATACAGATTAAAAATTATCTGTTAAACTCAGTCTATTTTAATCATAAGAAACCATGCTACACACTTAGATTCTCAGTCTTTAATCCTCCATTCCCTATGCGGCATCCATGTGCAGTGTCTCAATCTGCAATTCTGAGGCATAATCCCGTAGAAGTACAGTATTAAGTTCCAGGGTAAACCTGCCAGAGGAGGGCAAAAGGGATTAGACTGCTGCAGTTTAACAAAGATTCAACGAATGTGTCACTTTAAAGCATGCCAGGTTTTTACATTAATAGTTACTTGCATTCTAAATGTATTACTTATCTAAGTATTAATTACCTACTGAGAAAAAAAAAAAAAAAAAAAAAAAAGAGAGAGTTACCCCACAGGAGTAGCCTGAATTTTAACGTATGGTCATTTGTAAGTAAATTTGCAAAGCTGTGCACATGGAGCTGAGGCTAAACCCCATTAGTGAATAAATGGATTTGCACATTTTATACTTGCATACAGCTTGGAAAATGTACCTTTTCATGTCTTAGCCTGAAGATCTAATGGCTGCTTTAGAGCTGCTGTCTGCTAGTACCTGGAAAAGACGCTAAATATCCTCATTGCCTGTACAATGTGGTCCAACATTTACAAGAAAACTATGTATATCGTACAAAATCCCAAAACTGAGAATACGCCAAATCTTTTCTAGCTAAAGACCATGTAGAAGATACCACTGAAGCATAAGATAATGTTGAAGGAGGATGCAGCTAAGGGTGCCTTAAAATTCTAGTAGAAAACACGTTACTGGAGGAAAACAAAACGAAGTTTCCCCATTTTTCAGACATTTCCATGTTCCTGAAAGGCTTTTTTGTCCTCACCTATTCCCCCCCCCCTCTTTCCATTTCTTTCACTTCTTGCATTTGTAATTTTAAGCCTACTATCCCTTCCATTGTCTCAATATCACTTCCCATTTCTCTCCTTCATGAATATGCATTTTTGCTTTCCTATAGCTTCTGTCTGCAATGTCAGGACTGTGTTTTAAGAGTTTTATTGAAGAAGTTTTCACAATCAGTTGTTCATCTTTCTTTTATGAACTTTTTCTCCATTATTCTTTTCCAAAGCTTTCCTCTGCCAGAAATCTTCGTATCTCCTTCCTCCTTGGGACACCTATGAGTATTTTTAAACTATGTCATCATTCCTCCAGCCAAGATCTAGGTCTCTACATGTTACAAATAAAACAATGCTATTCATTTGCATCAGCCCTCTCTTTCTCAGGTTACCTTTGGGATTTTTCTGCTTTGGTGAACAAGCCCATCTCCTGCCTCATCCAATGCCATCCACTCGCTGGATGCATTGTAATGGCCTTTTATGTAAGTGCTTCTACTTTCAAATCAATACAATTCTTTTATTTTTCCTCCCTACTGTCGCTACTAGCTCCCTCTTTCATTCTCAGCCCCTCTTTAGCACTACTGTCCACACTCCAGCCCTTTCTTCCAGTGATGTCTTCTCTGCCTCAAGCCGCCACCCTCTACCCCTCTTCAAAACTGATATTTCTTCACACTCTCTGTTTCTCCTTCTCTTGCTCTTCTTCAATCATCTGCAAGCTGGTTTTTAGCTCTCCTCAGCAGTGAAAAGACTCTCACTAATGACATTTTACAGAGCTACAGTAAATAATTTAGGGGCAATGTTAATAATGCACAGGAAAGCAGGAGAGGAATTAAGAGATACAGGAAAAGAGAAGTTTTCAGCAGAGAACCACAACAAGACTGAGAGATACAAATACATTTTTTCTTATTATCTGTTCTCCAGAGAAAAAGACTCATATTCCAAGAGTGATATATAAAAGGAAGCGAGATGAAGTCCAATGCTCAATAAATGAAGGACTGAGAAGTGGGAAGGGGTTCATAAAATGGATCAGGATAAAGTTACAGAGGAAGATCCTAAACAAAACCAAGTGGGCTTTCTTTACTAGAGCTTGAAAAGAATGAAGACTGACTAGCAGCCTCAAGAAGGGGTTATGGTTTCACAGTACTTAGGATAAGACAGGCTGCCAGAGATCGTTATGCACTTTGACTGCTTCCTACTTTTTAAGTCAATACTTCTCTCAGATACCACACACACTTGAATTGACAGCAAAAGTAGTCTGTTGTTTCATCAATAAAAATTGAAGCAGCTTGATTTAAAATGCAATGTTTCCAGTAGTAATTCAAGAATTTGAAAGCTGTGTATGATTCTGCTTGTATTCTGTTTCTGAGAGGGGCTAATGAAATACAAAGTGGGTACAGACTTTTTTCTATAGCACAGGGACCATAAAGCAGAACTGCTCAAGTACTTCCCAGAAAGTTCAACCAAAACCAACATTTCCTATGGAAAAACTTACTTGTCTGGGAGGAAACTGAAGAGATTTTCCATGAGAAAAAAATTGAAACCACTGCTCTGGAAGTGAAAGTGAAGTTTATAAGAGACTCCCACAAAAACTTTCTGGGCCTGAACCAAGTTCCCTGCTCCTGAAAAGATGGAAGGCAAAAAGGTTGACTGAACAGATTCAGTCTTTCACCATCAACAAGGCTCAAAAATTCCTGCCAATATCCATCTACATACTGATTAGAGTTTTCCAGGTGGCCAGCCAGAGAATCAAGCAGGTTGTTTCTCACAGAATAATAATTTACCTTAAAAGCCCTTTCCACTAAAAATTTAGTTCTGACTTTCTGGCCAAAGACTGGTAATAATTCCCCCAACCCCTCTTTAAAAAAAAAAAAAAAAAGTGGTAATCTTTCCACTTTCCAGTCTTTTGGAGATGGCAGCATTTCTTTTCCAGTACAGCAAGCAAGTTAAAAAAAAGCAGGATGCTTATCAAACGTTTGGTTTAAATTACCTCCAAATAAAACAGGAACAAGAATCCTTCCCAACCACAGCAAATGAAGGCCAGTGAAAATCTGTATCCTTCTTGTTAGCTACAAATAAAATGTATGCAGGAATGGCATGATTTGCCATACTTCCTGAATTAGATGTCCCTTTTTTCCCACGCACACATGAGGAAAACTAAAAATACTAAATGTCTTTAACAAGGGTTCTTTGTGCAGAAATTTTTGGTTCAGATTTAGGCCTTTTCCTGCTCTCCCTCATTCCCCAAGGTATTGATCGTACTGTGTCACATGTGAACTCATGACATATTACATGAAATTACTTAGTCCCTTGCTGTGCCCGCTGGCTAGCTTGGAAAATAAGCTTTGTCTCAGATACTTCAACTTACTTAACCAAGTTGCATAAAAAGCAAACATTTAAAATAGTTTTGTGAAGTGGAGGGAATGGTAAGGAAGTGCTTGTTAGTATTTACAAAATTTTGAAAGCTGTGTTTCCTGTTGCAAGTGCCTTGTGAATGGGCAGTCTGCAAGAATTTTATTACACGAGAAGAGAGAGTTTAATTCTGAAATTTTTAACCAATTGTAGTTTTAGTGTTTCTTTATAACTGTATAGGTTATATAGATCCATTTCATATAAATATGTTGTATCAGGTTAACTACATTAAAGTAAAAATGAAATAGTTTAACTTTGTACACTTAGAAACTCTTATTTTATTTTAAATCAAGTTAACTTCAGTTAAGGATTGAATTGGCATTGCCTAAACCAAATCCACTTTAAACCAGTCTGAGAACATCTATACAGACACATACAATGACCAGTTAGGAAATAAGTATTGATGAAAATAAGAACACAGAAAAACCTTAGCATATCTCTAGCACAAATTAGCTAACAGGAGTCGAGACCAGTCATCTTCTGTGAAGAAGCTAAGCTCTGAACTGTATTAAAATAATGCAGCTATTTTTTAGGAAAAATATGAAGTGATAAGGGCCCTGAATTCCTTCATCTATAGCTTTGCTCTATGAAGAGTTGGAATAACCACTATCTGTATTCTTCCACTACTTCTTGCTTCTGGGATAGGGAACAGCCCAGGTCATACACACTTTTTCTTACTGTTGTCTACTCTCAGCTTACTTAGTATTTATCTAGGTGCTGGGTAACCTGTCTCCCATAACTTATATTGGTAAGTGAAAGATCTTCTACTGTCTAAAAAGCTTTGGGAAGTCCTGTCCTCTCTATCAACAGAACTAGGAGCCAAACTCACTGAGCCTGCCTGGAGGTGATCTACAATTCCTTGTCTTGTCATTAAAGAAATCAGAGAGGTATCTTAACTACAGCTCATAGGCTCTAAAATCTGTAGCCACTGACTGGGGAAACCAGATGGCAGTACTGCAGATAGTCTTATTTTTCTGTTTATCTGAAAATTTAACATTTTTCTCTGGAAGCAAATCTTATCACCTGTGATATAGTTGTTGTTGAAGCTTGAACACAGTCTTTTCCACCTAAATCTTCCCTGAGTGACCATATGCCTTCAACACAAGATGAGCTATGCTCCTAACCAGGCCTGTCTAACTGAAATTGCTGAAATCAGCTAAACCATGTCAGCCAGCAGTGCGGCTGGCATAACTCATCTTATTCTGTCATGTTAAACCTTATCACAGGGAAACAAATAATTAATTTTAACCTGGGTTACTAACACAAGTTTGTTTTTTCTTTATTCTTCTAGTAACCTGATCCAAGCTTGGGGCAATTTTTTTTTTTTTTTTTTTTTAACTTTTAGTGAAGGCAGCCACAGCACCTTGGAGCTTCTCTGTTATTATGCAGCATCCCTGCCTCCCACATCACAGCTACATGCTGCACTACATTAACAAGATCTACAGTTCCTTTAACGTGTCCACAAAACCAGCAAAGGAAATATAAAAACATTAGTGTTAATCCCCTGAGGAATATTTTATTGTAATCTGTTCCCAGGTGGGGTTCTGAGGTACCCCTGAGGAATAAATCCTAACTAGCTTTGATTTTTTTTCCAGACCATATTATTAATATATATTAATGTACTTAGCTTACTCCTTTCTGAGAAGACTTTTTGTGGAAGAGTTTTTAAAGCAGTTATACAGCAATCTTGATATTTGAAAAGTTTCTATGCATACAGTTTTTAAACACTCTTTATTTTAGAAAGTCAGTTATAAGAAGTGCAAACAATAAATAAGATTTTCTCAAGTTTGTAAACATTTTCAACTTCTATTGTCATTTCATGCACCAGTTGAAACCATCATCTGCTTCTTCGCTTGCGCATGTATCACTCCCTATGACAGCGACAGAGAGAGACAGGATTTCTTAGACCCAGTTTGTCTGACACAGCTCCACTGGGTAGCTCTTTGAGCTGAGAAGTTTATCATTTCAGCACTACAATGTAATTAGCGTATCTTTGTTTTGCGGCAAGTGTTGCTACTGCAGCTTTGCAAATAGCCTCCTAGCCTCTGAGAATGCTTTGTGGAAACCAAGCCTGAATTTTCAAAAAGCTGAATTTGACTTAACTTCCAGAGAAAAGCACATGCTAGAGAAAGCAGGAGAAAATTATTTTCTGAAGTCTATTTTAGTTCCCTCACAGCACAGCAATTGAGTCAAATCTTGCCTCCAACTATGCTAACCTTCAGTGAAGCAGCTGTCTTCAGAAAATATTCAGCAGACCTATATCATCCAGTACATCTTTTATCAGAAGTATAGTCAACTTGCCACCATGTCACTTCAGTCGAAGCAATCTAAATTCACCTAACAGAAACCACTACTTTATTCTAAACTTCATCCATCTGCCAACACAAGACCTTAGCTACTGTGTGAACCCACACAGTACAACCAAGACAACTTCATTTGGAGCCAAATATTTTGGTCAAAACTTCCTTGGTGCATGTCTAGAGCAGCTGGAGTGCACCAAACAGAACCATCATGGGATATCATGCTTTTTGTGAGGAGAATTAATGAGCAGAATGGGAGAGCCATGAAGGTCAGATGGGACATCTGTTAGATTAATAACTTAACAAGACAGACAAAGATCACACTGCTCTGCAGCTAATGCTGCATCTGAACACTAGCTATGAGCAGTCCCACCCTTCCCCTAAGCTGCAATCTTGAACACGCTAATGAGAGAAGTAACAAGTACAACAAAAGTTCAAAAACCCACCCCTTGGACCAGAACAGGGACACAAAGGCAGACTAGAGCAAGTCACTGGGTTGCTGAAAGCAAGTCCCCCACAACCCTCCAGAAAACAGAAAGCGTGTTGCTTTCTTCCCCACCATGCGTGGTGTACAGGAGCAATGGGAGAATTTGAGGGAGGGGCTAACAACAGCAGTGCCTTCAGCCTAGGGTAGCCACTGAATCACATCTAGGCAAAAAATCCTTATATAAAGCACAGACATTCCTACGACCTCGTTAGTTTCCATATTAATACACTAAGCACTCAGGATTTATTTTCTAAGATTTTGGTGTGAATTCATTAATTAACACAGTAAATTTGCTAATGAATATTTTAATAACATTAATATGTGGCATATGCAAATTGAGTCTACAGAGTGTCACCTGGAGAAGAACTACTGCAATGTTTGATTGATTTGTGATGCAAGTTTTGTTTTGCCACTCTTTCCTTTCCTGTAGATCAGGCAGATGGCTTTCTAGTAATAATCTCGTGTTTAGCCCAAGTCATCATGGAGGACGATTTCACACAGGCAATGAAGGTTAAATATTTTTCAAATGCAAACAAAATGAATATTTAAAACCTTCAAAATAGCTTTGGATTCAGAAAGCCCTTTATAATCCATGGGCAGTTCTCTTTAAGAAAAGATGCTCTTAAGTTATGCAGACTTCTCATTTGTCAGTTCAGAGATTTCTCTGTCTCCTCTGCCACATAGTTTGTATAATTTAAGGTGACTCACTGTACAGGAAAGTTCACCTTCCATTAAAATGTTTTCTTTAGTAAGCACTCTCCTGGAAGTGCTGTAGTATAAACATGAGTGGCTACGAATACGAACATTTATTAAATAGTGCTGATGAATTTTTCAATACCTAAGGGAGAGCAATTCACAGCTCAATCATTCAGGACATTTTAAGTGCTGCACAGGACAATTCCACTACATCTTCCATTAATATTTAATTGCCCATTTTATTCTGTTTACCTTTTTGGTTAATATATAATTTAAAGCCCTTCTACTAAAAAGGAGGTGAAAAAAAAGAGAACAACTGTTAGCCTGCTTTTAACAAATCTCTGGTGAGAGCTTTTCCTTCATTTAAAATTCATTGCAAAGAATTTTTATTTAATATCAGTAACACAAACCCCAGGTATTAAAGCAAAACTTGGAAGCAACTGTTGCATAACAGTCCTGACATTCACTTAGATTCGACTGACACCAGTTTCTGACTGGCAGGCTTTGACAAAGCACCCCAGCAGCCTGGGATGATGCTGCATAGCCTGACCACTGGAAGGAAGTACAAAAAAACCCAGTGTGACAAAAACCACTCCTGTTCCACAAAGGTTATTCCACAGGAAGTAATATTCTTCACAGTTTGGTGGAGAGGGAAAAGGGATTGCAAAATATAACAAAACCATTTTGTTCACATTTACAGAAATGGGAAACGTTTACAGCTGGATATATTACACTGTGCTGTTTAGGAAAAAAAACCTTCTAGATTCACAGGCCTCAAAATATTTGGGCATTGTAAACTGGATATGAAAGCAACAATCATGTAAGAGTCTTACATTTGCTCTTCATTGCCAGTCATTCGGATATCACAGCTTATCACAATCAAGAATCTCATAGAGAATGATTGACTTATTAATAGCAGTAGTAGATCTGCTTTTGAATTTGGAACAAAATTAATAGCAGTGGTACTTAGGCTTCAGTTATTATTTTGGGAACCACACACAAAATCAGATGGGCTTAAATGGTGACATAAGTGTGGTTGTTCTGAACTGTTCAGAGGTTGTATGTTTGATTTTATACTTTCTGTAGTCTTTGATACATATAAAACAGATTAGCAGTTTACAGCCTAAGATACTCTATCGCTTTTACCACCTCCTGCCCTAAGATAAGGTCTGTGGTTTGTGGAACTCCAGACACACTTTAATAGCTACCTCGTGTGCTCCTTTGACTTTGCATAAGGAACATTGCATGAGTACAGAACAGACAAATACCATTTACTGTGAGAAATAAAGAAATAGTTATACTGCTTATCAAATTCACAGTCCTTTTGTAGTCTCTATTCATTTAGCAAGCAGGTAATTTAAAATTATCTTATATGTATTATCCTTACACATATAAGATGTATAGATAGAAGTAGACACAGACTCATATGTATATACACAGAATAGTGCATATATATACATACACACATATGCATATATATACACACAGATATACGTATATATGTATATACACACTATTTCTTCAAAACAGAGAGTTACCCTTCAATGGAATTTACTTTATCGGGTTTACAGGTATTAGTAAATCCTAGATATTACTGTGCATGCTCTGAGTTTTACTTAGCTTTGCATTTCAAAACTGGGTTACCAGGGAAAGGCCAGCAAAGGTATTGTGTGTTCTGTCCTTGCAGAAAGTTATTTGTGTTCTTTTCAGCTAAGATATGTCAGGTCATCTCACAGCCAATGCTTGCCAAATGTCTGTTCAATATGGTACAGAATGTGAGAACAGATAAAGACATTGGTCAGGATGCATTTTCTACTGATGTAATAAAATGAAGATGATTACTATATTTTCATGTACCTAACTTCCACCTGTACCTAAGTCAAAATAGGGGCAGAGGATGCATGTAATAAAAGATCAGAGGCAGAATCCTGACCTATTCAAATGTTGAGAAGTTTTTGAAAAATAAGCAAATAGTTAATTAAAAGAATTAAATTCCTTAGCTTTTTTGGCTCACTCCCTTCTATTCATTTTCTTTTCCAATCACTCAGTATACATCCACATAGCATAATACTGTGTCATGGAAGTAACTCTAGATGTGGTACTAGAAAGCTGGTGCATTACGCAAGCATTATGTCTGGGCCAAATATGCCTTGTTTTTCAGAATTAAGTATAATATAAAAGACTAGCATGTTCATATTCACAAGATCAGAGCTTAACTTACACAACACCCTGAAGAAAGTGAGAAAATGTGAGCATACTATACAAAATTAGCATGACTTCAGCTTCTTTTTTTTTTTTTTTTTAATGGAAGGAGAAACTAAAAACATGAACAGAGTAAAATAGCAGATCTACAGTCTTGAAAGTATAGACATATCTAGTACAATACATAAAACCGGAAAATGTTTAGCTTTGCTTCTAGTACATGTTCATCGACCTTGGGAACAGACTAGGCATACTCAATGCCATTATCTATGACCTTCCTTCTTAGAGTTAAAGGCTGCCTCTTCACAAGTGAACTAGCTGAGAATAGTTAACATTTCTGTCTGCACTAGTTCCCGGGCAAGGACAACATCTGCAGGAAGTCTCCATGTTTAATCACCAGATCAGGAACAGGCAGTCAGTATGATCATGGGGAAGGTCACTCTGTATTTGATTCCTCAGACTTTATCACAGTCTAGAAAACTAACTGAAGTCTGACTGAAGTTTAAAGGAAAAATATCTCCATTAAAAACAAGATAACACACATACACACACACACACACACACGCCCCTTTCTCTGATCTTAACAAGAGATATTTTGAATCTTCAGAACTTCCATACAGCAAAGCTTCAAGCAGGTGCAAGGTCAGGAAACAGTAATTTCCTCATTAACAATATCAGCCATGAGGTTGCGTTTCCTTCTCTGTATGATCAATGTGCTGTGACATGCTTGCTAAGAGCCTCTCTCCACTGCTGCCATTTCCCATGACCTCCAGGAAAACAATATGTGGTACCTACCTCTACTGCAGCTCTTCAGTCTGTCTTGACCTTGTTGCACAAGGTAAATGCCAAGCACTTATGGCCTCTTTTCCCCTATTAGCCAACTTAAAACACTAGTGTTCTGCAACGTGAAGGGCATGCAGTTTGAGATATAAGCCTATCCTGTCTGAACTCATGAAAGTAATGCTTAGGGTATAGACTCACCTGACGAAATAAAACATGTTTCTATTATAGCTTTGTTATAGCCTGCAAATTTACAGGACATTCTGTTGTTTTGGGTTATATTTTTTTGTGCCAAATCTAGTTGCCTGCCCTACACAGTAAATAACTAGTTCTTATTTTATTTACATTTAGCTAGACAGTAAAATGGATTTACCAGTTACAGTCTATTCACAGAGATCAGAGTAATCTATACTATTTGAGAAAGGCTAGTAATCTTCATCCAATAACCAGAGATGGTGCTTGCATGTTAAAAACCATTTTCAGCCCAGAGCCAATGAATTCACAGAAGCTACTACTTTGTCACCCAAGAAGCAGAGTCTTTCTAATTTGGTTTATGGATATTTTTCCAAGTTTGTCTGAACAATAGATATACACTGCATGTTATTGGTCTTCCTGCTGTCTACGACTATCTGCAAACTAAAGTAAGGAGAAATAGGGGAAATTTAATTCCTTTGGATTGGTGTTTCTCCATTTGTGGTATACTAAATGACAAAACTATTTTTGGCTGTTGTTTTCTGATTTTTTTGTTTGCTTCTTTTATTACATTGTAAATTGCTAAACACAGAGATGTTTAGAAGCTGTTTCCAGTCACTGTCTAAATTTCACATTCCCTCACACTTGCTGTCTACACTGAGTATGTCACGAGTTAAATATAGTCTATTCATATCATTCTCCTATTAAATGCTTTCAAATTCTACTCTCTTGCTCCTAGAAAGCTGACCCAAATGGGATGTATCATTGCTTTTTTAATACCTGTAAAGTCAGCTGCAAGTATTTTTTAATGTCCATGATATTTTCAGTCTGTTGTCTCTAATTTCCCTGTCATTAGCAAACACATGATTATCAAACCTCACAGTTTTACTGTAGACATTTTGCATAAGTAAAACCTTTTACTTTCAGAATTGATACTATGCATCATTCAGTACTGATTACATAAGCACAAGCTCTTAATTTTTATCACATGCTTGTAATTCTTTAGACTTTTTCTAGTAAATTCCATGGATTAGATGGAAGCTACTGGTATATATTTAAAGCACAGCACTAGAGATTTAGTATACAAGAAGATTATTTGGGTTGGTTCTGCCATGTTGTGTAACCTCAGCTGTTGTTAAAATACTTTTTGACAATTGGTGCTTGTCGTGGTTTAACCCCAGCCAGCAACTAAGCCCCACACAGACACTCGCTCACTCCCACCTGGTGGGATGGGGGAGAGAATCAGAAGAGTAAAAGTGAGAAAACTCTTGGGTTGAGATAAAGACAGTTTAATAGGTAAAGCAAAAGCTGTGAGTACAAGCAAAGCAAAACAAGAAATTGACCCACCACTTCCCATGGGCAGGCAGGTGTTCAGCCATCTCCAGGAAAGCAGGGCTCTATCACGTGTGATGGTTACTTGGACAAACGCCATCACTTTGAATATCCTCCCTTCCTTCTTCTTCCCCCAGCTTTATACGCTGAGCATGACGACATATGGTCTGGAATATCCCTTTGGTCAGTTGGGGTCAGCTGTCCCGGCTGTGTCCCCTCCCAACTTCTCGTGGGCCCCCAGCCTCCTCACTGGTGGGGTGAGAAGCAGAAAAGGCCTTGATGCTGTGTAAGCACTGCTCAGCAGTAACAAAAACATCTCAGTGTTATTATCAACGCTGTTTTCAACACAAATCCAAAACATCATCCCATACCAGCTACTATGAAGGAAATTAACTCTGTCCCAGTCAAAACCAGCACAGTGCTCTGTTCCCAAGTGAACCACATGCATAGTTTTTTTCTGACTGGTTTTCTCTCCCAAAAGGGTGAGTACATTGGCTGCATGCCACCCTTCAGAAAACCAACTCACTCTAACATGTTCAGGTGCCCTTGTTCTGTGCTGCCTGAAGATGACAAGCAACAGAGTGAAGACCAACAGAGGTAGGTGCCTCTGAGGAAAGGGGTATCTTTTAATTTCCTTTTCAGTGTACACAGTATACAGGAAATGCAAACAACACTGTAAGTTAGAAAGTAATCACACCACACCTCTTACCTCATCCTCAACAGTCATACGGCAGGAGTCTTATCGATGCTTCTAGGAATCAACACATTGGTCCTACAGAATGTAAAAATGCTCTGTAGTGTCTATAGGACACTACATTCATTCCACACATAATAATAATGGTATGATTCAGAAGACAATCAAACATTTGAAATGGATCAGTCACAAATGTCAGCAGAAGCCTGGATGTGCTAACCTTTCGTAGCATGCACTCTTGGCAACACCAATTAAATATAAAAGAGAAATGTTACTTTAAAATGTCACTAGAAATGGGCCCTGTACTTCAACAGATGACTCATCTTATGCAAATACATTACCACCTTGAAACACAGTATGTCCGTGATTATCCTTCTGCCTTTCTGACAGGATCACACCAGTAAGTTGAACGTAATCAGCAATTAGCAGTGAAGTTTTCAAAGTCCCTTCATATGAGCAGAGGGCTCTGTTACAGTCAGTAATTAGGATTCACATTCTTTGTTCCTATATATGTGCCTGTGCACATTTTTATAGCTGTTCCTACATGTAACCTTCATAAGCAATGTTTTTGAACGCATTTGTGAAAGAGGTTGATCAAGATCATCTTTCCAGTAGAACTTTCTGGAGAGGCTGCATGCATGCTGCAGACATACTTCATAAAGTACAGGCAGCCAACAGATGGGGAAATACTCACAAAGACATACTGTGTGCAAATCTTACTGCCACTGAAGTACATACTAAAAACAATTACTGAATCAGAGGAAGTAGTATGGCACTCAGCAATATCCAGACAAAAATATTTTATTTCTCTCACATATAGTCGAGTTTCTTCACACATAGACTTCACATAAACTCTGAAAAATAAGTATACAGAAAGTTTCGGAAAAAGGACAGTTTACCATATCACTTTTGAACTAGATCGGGACACAATCATGCAAGAGCACTGAGATTTCAATACAGAGTAATTCAGAAAAATCTTGAATTGTTTTTTTCAAACAGTGCAAAACCACTCTTTGCCATCAAAATAGAGTAGACAATTCTCATGTAAAAATGAATTTCAAGCCAGACTTAGAGGGAAATAAAAGGAAAAGAGTTAAAGGAAAATTAAAGGAAAAAGTGTTTCCTTTAGAGAGTTACAGGAAGAAAATTTAAAAAATAATCTGTTCACTAAGTAAAAGAAAATAAAAAGTAGTTGTTGCCCTCAATAAAAGTGGTGTTAGGCCTGGCTTTGCTTCAGGGTGTGTTTGGTATTTAAAGTTGGACTTCTTAATTGTGAAAAGTGTTTCCTGTCAAGGAGGATTCTATTACATTTTTAAACATCACTGAACAGCTTAGGAAGTTTTCTTTGCCGCTGTAAATGTCCAACATTTATAGGCAAAAGGGGAGGGGGGTCAGCTTTAGTTTTAAATTATGTTAATCTGAAACATTGGATTGTCCAGCTGATACTCATCAGAACAGTTTCCTTCTTACCATAGCCACAGTTACTGTTGAGAGGATCAACAGAGGAATTCATGTATTTTCCTTTAGAGCTGGACTGATATGAGGAAAAACAATAAGACAGGTCCTATCTCTGCAATATCCAGAGTCCTGTCTTCATATGAAAATTGTACACACCTGTTAGTAAGATACTTTTTTTGCTAATGCTGTTATGACTCTCTATTAAAAATTAGGACTCTCTTCCTTACATGAGTTTAGATGTAGCCTTTGAAAAAGACTAGAATATAATGTATATGAATCTATGATAATCCACCACCTTGTGGTTTAAATTTTAAAGTAAATTTCTTTACCTATGCTAAGTATCCATCATATCCTACTCTATGTATAACCAGTGATGCAAATATATTACAATGATCTCACATGCATTTCCAAAAAGAGGCAAAAAAGTATTTAAAAATTCAGAGATTTTAACTTGTTCATTTTCTCATCTAACTTATTGTTGTGGTTTAACCCCAGCCAGCAACTAAGCACCATGCAGCCACTCACTCCCTCCTCCCGCAACACCCCCCTCTGCAGTGGGATGGGGGAGAGAATCAGGGGAAAAAAAAGTAAAACTCGTATGTTAAGATAAAGACAGTCCAATAGGACAGAAAGGAAGAAAATAATAATGATAATAATAATGATAATAAAATGACAATAATAAGAGTAATAAAAGAATTGGTATATGCAAAACAAGTGATGCACAATACAATTGCTCACCACTCACAGACTGATGCCCAGTTAGTTCCTGAGCAGTGATCTCCCCCAGGCCAACTCCCTCCCGGTTTATATACTAGACATGACGTCCCATGGTATGGAATACCCCATTGGCCAGTTTGGGTCAGCTGCCCTGGCTGTGTCCCCTCGAGACTTCTTGTGCCCCTCCAGTCTTCTTGCTGGCTAGGCATCAGAAGCTGAAAAATCCTTCACTTAGTATAAATACTACTGAGCAACAATTGAAACCATTAGTGTGTTATCACCATTATTCTCACACTAAATCCAAAACATAACACTGTAC
Organism: Haliaeetus albicilla; assembly: GCF_947461875.1. Taxonomy (NCBI): domain Eukaryota; kingdom Metazoa; phylum Chordata; class Aves; order Accipitriformes; family Accipitridae; genus Haliaeetus; species Haliaeetus albicilla. The sequence goes on from NC_091516.1 coordinate 30,875,220, forward strand.
CAGCTACTAGAAAGAAAATTAACTCTATCCCAGCTGAATCCAGGACACATATTTATGCAGTTATATCAGTCCATTCACTCAACACATGAATATACACACCTATGCTACATACATCCACTGATGATGCTATTTATTTCCAATAGATAAAAAAACCTGATTCTCTGCATAGTCTTGAAATGATCATTGGAAAGAAAATAAGTGACTTTGTGCTGAATATTTTCTTGAACTGAGTTAGAAATTCCTTGATGCATCTTCTTTCACCAAGTAAGAATAAAGATGCATTTTTACAGGTAATTCCAAACAGTCCACTTTGGCTCAGATATAAGTACTGAGCTGCAAAATGCAGTACACAGTGCTTATGATATCTGACATAAAATGTCTAGTAGCAACAGTAACTGAGTTAGTTTCTTTTATCCTAGATGTGGGATAAAATAAAATTAGCACCATAGATGCTCTTCCTCTGCATCTGAGAGTAGGCTAGGGCAGTAAAATACACCACGTGTTTCTCATCCAAACTAAATTATGGAGAAAATGGGGTACAATTAAAAAAGATATTTATCATTTCCAAATGAGCTTATGAGAAAGAAAGGTCTTTCCTACTTTTAAATGAATGAGTTCTTCTTAGTATAAAACTGCATGTTTGGCAGGATATATCCTTTCCTACTCTAAGGCGCATGTTTCACGGCTTATCTTTGATAGTGAGCAGAAGCCAAAGTACATTCTTCTGTACTTAAACAACATGCACAATAGGCATGTCACCAAAACTTATCGGGTAATGAAACAATGCTTTCTTTTAGCCATCTGTCTCTTCACATCACTTTCTTTAATTATTGTTACAATTCGGTTTCAGGGCTTCATAAGAAATAATATTAGGTAGCATTAATAACAGTATTTAATTAGATTATTTAAGATTCAGTTTGGAGTTAGATTTTAATTAGCTTAAAAGAAGTGGAGGTATGCATGTGTCAGAGAGAAGGGTGCGAGCAAATGCAGAGAAGTTTATTTATTTTGCTTTGCTTGACTGGCTACTAAGGGAGAGGAAGATGCACCTCCCCAGCTCTGTTATATACAGCCTTTGCTTTTCCTCCCAACTTCTCCCCCCTTCCCCCCCCCCCCCCCCCCGCCTCCACCCCCGCCCCCCTGACAGACAGGAAATTTACAGCCAATGCTAATTTAGATAACATCTAAAGCCTTGCCTGACAAGGTAAATTCAAATTATGAAGCAATCCCTTCACATAGAAAGACCTTGTTAGTTAGATTAGTGGTGGATTGGCTCTGTGTGACAGCCTGTTTGCTAAAGGTGAGCTATCTGCATTTCCAAGCCATATCATCATTTAAAGAAAAAATAAAGATGTCATTTCTCTTATTTGTCACAGAGTTCATGCAATATTCCTTCTCAGTTTTCTTCATTGTTGACTTCTTAGGGAAATAGCAGCAACTGTGTACCTTTGAGTGAGACACCTAATTTTGTTATGGATGAACATAGTGTTGTGACAAAACAGTGGCACAGCTGTCATAACAGCTGTCACACATTAATCATGACAGTGACAAATAGCATAATTACTTTATCTGGAGTGTCTAGCATGCACACTCAGTATGCACCACTGCAGCGTAAGCATATCAAGCATGGTTTAATTAAAAGACATCAATACAGGTTAGTTAGACATGGTCTTGGAAACACTTATACAAAATGAAAATAAAATTATTTATCAGTTCCTTTTTAGGGACATTCAAAGACCAATTACTAAGTTGACAAGGTAATTTGAATCTCTTTTCCTAATCAGTCCCTTTGATGTCAGTTCTGCATGGTGAACTGAACTATTGGTATGCATTTGTTTCTGACCCAAAACCTCAGCTATGTACCATGTTTAATGGTTATCCTTTCTTCCAAGATGGCTTAAATGTTCACATCTGTCCCACATCCTTTGATTGCACAAAATGTAGCAAAATAACAAGCTTCATTGTGTGCTGCTGGGTAAAACTTTTCTTTCCCACAGACTCTCCAATGGAGATAGAATAGCGAAGCGTGTGTCACAATGTGCGCTTTGGGTTCTGCAATTGCACCTGCCAGCGCTTAGGTATTATGTAGCAAGAGCCCATTATAACGATAACTACCATTGAAAAACGCAAATCCAGCTCAGGCTCTAATTTCAAACAACCCAAAACATTAGGAGGTAAGTTTTTGTTTCAGGACCCTATCCAGTTCAAACTTCCGTTACTTTAGCATCACTCTCTGGGCCCACATGTGTATACAGGTTTGCAGCTGTTTTGTTTAGGCTTTTCTGAAGATAAAATACACCCACAAAATACTGTTGCCAAGGCTCACTTCACACAGCAAATTCCACTGGTAATTACCAACTCGTAGTATTTTTACTTTTTGCTCCAGATTTGTTAAGCTCTGCAACTCATTGAATTCACTTATTGAATTTCTAGGGGCAGTTCATGAATTGTACTGAAGCCGACTCAATGAAATATTAATGAATCAATTTCCATAGACATGGATTCATTATCTCACTGGATGGCATCAGAAAACACAGTCCTGCAGGCAGTATCCTTCCACCTGCCTGCCAGAGGATTTCATTTTATTATTCAATTTTTAAAGCCCACACTCAGACTTCTTGATAAGTTTACACCGGCAGCTTTTCAATCTCTTGCTCCAAGACAAAATTAAGGGGGAAACATTGTAATATTATTTAGCTGAATCTCAGTAATCCATCAAATGTGATTTCCTGTTAACCAGCAAAGCGAGATTGTCAGCGATGTGTTATGGACCACAGGAAGCAAAGATTTTTCAAATGTAAGAATTCTTTCAAAATATGAAAGCTTTTTTTTTTTCTTCATTAAGAGTGATAAAGGGAAAAATGGCAAAATATTTTAGTAATTGGTTTCTGGGGGTAGAAAGTTTATATTAATGAACCTAGGTTTTAATGACTGGATTTAAGATATTTACGCTTCTGCAGGGAAGCTACGTGGAGCTATAGTCTCCAGAAATGCATATAACAAACCATTCTGGCCATATATATTTTTAAGACACACCATGGTTACCCTGTGATGGCATGCATAATTACTAATCTGGTCTTTAATAAGCATACATCTACCAGACAAACTGCTTGCACCCAATTCTTCTGTCACATGCTTCAGGTTTGCAACCAAAATCATTGCACTGACTTCCTCTAGGTTAACAATGGAGGAAAGACAAATGGCTCATCTCCTTTGGCATCCTGGATTCAGTGGACCAGCACATGAGGTTCTGCCAAGCTCATAAAGCAGAAACCTCACCATCAGGATAAACTGAACAGTTTGGGTTCAGTGGAGTCAAATGTTGGACTCCTGTCTAAATTCCTTGCACAGCCTTAATTTTTAGGGTGTTCCTTGGCATAACCAATTGCAAGCTAGACCATGAAATTCCAAACTCCCTCCTTGCTTGCCTAACATAAGAGAGTTAATGAGGGAAGTCTTCATTCTTCCTCTATTTGTGTTCATCAGATACCTCACAGAAGTACTCTCTTTCCTTAACAATGGGAACCAGCAGTCTTTTGGTGTGAAAATTAGCAGCTGCCGATTGTATTTATCTCTTTGACTAAGAGCTTTATTATTTATCTTCCCTGTTGCAGTGCCCATGTGGCAGCACTGATATTGAGCAGCTGGACAGATTGCACCCTGGAGCCACATCTGCAGCTATATAGATCAACACCACTTTCATTGCCTCAGTGCTGGAGAAGTTTATCTTCTGTCAACTAGATTTACTACCTACTTCATGAATTGTTAAGGGTTTTCCCTTCCCCTCCCCCAATTCGATTTTCAAAGCATGTTAGTGTAATCTGGTACTGATTGTTAACAGCTGATTAGTTAAGCATTTGCTTAGGTTTTTTCTAATTAATAGGGATTTCTAGTTGGGTTTGCAAAGATGAATCTTGAAGAGAATAAGCAGTGGTTGCTCAGTGAAACTGGAAAAAGGCAGTAAAGGACTGCAAGCTATAAAAAAAAATAAGAAATATCCAAACACATGAGTACATCATGGCTCATAGCTGTTTCAGACATTTCTTAGTATTTGAGCTGACCAGGCAGTAATTACCCACATTAGGCCTTCTTCCCTGAGAAAGTCAAATCCTAAATAATTTTCTTTCCATAAAAAACAATAAAAAAATGCATTCTGATGCTGATAGCAATCATATCCCAGTGAGAATCTGTACGTTTTTCTAAGAATTTATTTAAGGAAGAACAGCTTTGTATAAACCTGTGTGCTTACACAGTATTATCAAGTTTCTATCCAGACAGTTGTCATAGTAGAAAGGCAGAATCCAAGAAAACAGTGGGGTTAATTCTTGGGGCTGATAATGGCTGCAAGATCCTAGGTTTTCTTGTACTCCAGGTATTGTAGTAACTTCTGGAGCAAGTTTCTCATCTTTCTTGTGACCCAATAAAGCAAGCAGACCTCAACCAAAAAGGCAGCTCAAAGTACCACTGGAAAAAAAATATATCTTTTTGTGAACCTGCTAACTCAGACCCCACTATATTCAACAGGCAGGACATTGAACTGACTTAGAACAGCTCGTATGTGCTCAACTTGGGTTTGGAACACATTTTCCCGATTTGTTTTGTTGGCATCAGTGGACTGCAAATACATCAGAGCAGGACTCTTCTTCCATTTTTTCATTTCACTCCTTACAAGATGAAAAAAGTTATAATGCTTTCCCACTTTCAGGAAGACTCTAAAATAAAATATTGGAAAATCAGGAATTCTCAAGTTATTTGAGGTCAGGTCAACTCAGGAAGTAAAAGCAGTGTTTATACATATGCCAGTTGTGTCCAGTTTTCACTGCTGTTTGTAGACCAAAGATGTTAGGTGTAATTCCTATACTTCTGATGTAAATCTCCAAAATCTTCTGCTATCAAGCAGTATATCACCAAATGTAGATTATGTTTGTACCTAATTAACATCACACATCTTTAATTCCTTCAGCCTCCTTCTCCAGCTAATATCTTTGTGAACCTAAAACTGGAAGTCATGGGTCCCATGCACCACCATTTAAGATAGCTATATTATGCTACAGTTCATTGTTAGCATGCTCTCTGCATTTCTGTGAGATCAGATGTCCACTGCAACATGGTATATGTTAGGCCCAAAGGAGAACTCCCAGCAAAACTTGACTATCTGTACATAGTATAAAAGTCTGCTGTAACTGAATCAGAAACCAGAAGCATTTTTAAAACAAATGGAAAGAATCGGAGTAGAACTTGTTGTGTGGTGAATGTATCCAAAACTTTTTGTCACTCAGTATAGACTTATATGAAGAGCATTGGGCAGAATTCCTCTGGGAACAGTGGTTTCAAAACAGAGCTCAGAAGGAAGAGCAGCAGAAGAGAGAAGTCAAACACACTGCATGCTTAAATAACCAACTAGCTAACAATGTAGAAGGTCCCTTCTTTCCTTCTCCATAATTTATAAATATTCAAATAGATCAGCTTTGTCCATTCTTTGAAAAAGATACACTTATTCCAAATGACCATTTGCAGCAGTTTAAGTTGGGGGTTTGTTCTTCCTGCTTCTAACTACAGTTCTACCTAAATCTTTTTATCAAAGTACACAACCGAGTTGCTAAAGCAAAATTCAACCATCTTTTCTGACAACAAAAAAGACATAATCAGTCCTTCTTTAAACATTTTTATGTTCACTGATGATATATTTTTTATCATGGCTGGTTAGTATTTCATTCTGCCTATCTGGAATATACTACATCTTTCCAAGGTTGAAATTGAGCACTGTAAAATCCCGAATTAAAGCAGTGCTGTGTTTTTATACTGTAGCACCCAGTTAAGTCTAGCCTTTTGCATAAAAATACAGCATGAAATATCCAACTGATTTTTTATTCATCTACATAAACACAATATAGGGAATATTGCTAATGAAGTGTATATCAGGTTACCTAGACACTTTAGGAAAAGGTTACCACTTTAAGTATCCCATTAATCATTATGAATTACTGTTGTGTTCTGTGTAAAATGACCAATTGTAATTTATATGATATTCATGAATATGTCAAATGTATACCCAGAGAGATATCTTTGTGAAAAGAAAACCTTAAGCATGACTTATTCCCACTCCTTCCGTGAAAGATATTAGTTTTAATGCTGTGGGTATACATGTATGCTTTTGTTACTCTTCAAACTGCACAGAAGGGCTGGGCAACAACAGGCTCTTGAGACAGTCACCTTTTTAACAACCTCTAGTTAGCTTCATCAACCCTTACAATTGGCAGATTGTGGCCATATGGATCTGCAGACATGATTTCCTGTTCAGCCTTCATATCATCATGCACATTGTAGGGTGACGTGACAGATCTATGCCATGTGCAGGCCTCCATATTCCTCACTGAGATTTCTAACACCTGGGCTGGTCTGCAAGAGCTACAGCAAAAAAAATCTACAACTTTTCAGGACAACAGTACATTAAAAAGTTCTTTGGACCATAAATTTTGCAGTTCTGAAAAATGGAGCCGCTACACTTAAGCAGATATTCTCCAGCATCTCGTCCTCATGTCTAGCTATGTTTCTTCTCTGGTCATGTTGTAGTGGCCACTCTATGTGAAGTATGCCAATGAAGGTAAATGTAAAGAGACTCATTTTTGCTGTGCATGCACATCTAGCATAGAACTATTAACAATGCCTATCTGCATCAGGGTATAATTCTGTTAGAATTAAGAGTTATTTTTTGGAAGTGAGGGTGGAAGAAAGAAAAAGGAAAACAACAACACTGATGTTATGGTGTTGTGGTAGTAAAGTTCCTCTAAAGACAATATTCACATGGGTGGGCCCAAATAACCTCCACAGACTGTGTAGCTCATTACGGCAGACCAAAAAGACTGAGGAGACTTAAAAAGAGGGGGCCTTTTAATTTTGCCTCACAGGAATATGGATCATAATTTGAATGTTTCAGGGAAAAGGAAGGTAAATTCCTGAAAGCTGTTCTGTGATCCATGTTTTCATATCTTGTCATTAGAGCTATCAAATACAAGCCTGATCAACTCATTAGTTTTTAGAAAAATTCTTCATAACTGTGTTAAAGATGCATTTATATCTTTTAGATAAGTTCTGCAAATGCTCTCCTCAAACACAAACTCAGTTGTGGAAATGCTTACATATTTTTAAGGAATAACTCACAGAGAATTAAATAGGGGTTAAGTATGTACAGGCTAGAGACTTCTGGCATGGCTTCTTTTTGAGTGGGTTTTGTTGTTGGTTTGGGGGTTTCTTTTGACTTAAGCATAAGGCAATGTAAATACACCTGCGTGGTTCCAAACCTAAGCAAGTATGCGTTCCTCATCTATGTGGATCCCTCAGTCCCTCACTTAGAATTTTGCTAGCTCAGGGATTTCTGCTTTGGTGTTGTTTGGGTGCTGCAATCATGTTCTTAGAATCATCATCAAAAGCAGCAACAAACACTCCGAGCACAAAGTTACACTCAAAGTCTACAGGTCTGAGGCTTTTAGGTGCTTTGAAAATTTAGTCTATTGTCTTCTTTTTTGTCAGTTCAGTTTGATGCACACATGAATGCATCACTAATGCACCATGAATAATAAGCAAAGAATATGTTACTATTAGTCATTATTATGGAGGAAGAGGACAGATTTGGGAATAAGTTTTAAACTTTGGGCAGTTCTGAGACAGCTACTCCTTATATATTTTTCCATAGTACACAAACTGAATTGCAACTCTAATCTTGTTGCCCTAACTATCCAGGTGTTGTGACCACATCCTGAATGTTCTCTTTGTTCTATGATGAGTTACATAAGTATACTTAATATTTGAGGATAACAATCAACCGTTGTCTAGCTTAATGCCTAGGTACATGACCTAAATAGATATACTCCTATGACATTATAACAGATGTGCTTTCTCATCTTGCTACCTAACTGTTGTCGTAAACCTTATTTAATAATGATGCAATAATAATTTGATGATTCATTAACAATAGCATCCTTAGCATAATAGCTATTTTACAGTTCAGTACTGAGTTTACTATCAGAAGGATATAAAATTCAAGCAGAATAGAACAAGAACTTTTCAGCAGAACCATTCTCTGATCTCCTAACTATCCCTCAATAGCAAAAAGAGATATTAAGTAAAATTTACTTTGTTTTGGAAAAGAAAAATGTTGTTTGACTTTATGGAATAAGATCATGCCAGAGAGTTAAGCTGTGAGTAACTATCCTGGGAAGCAGTTTGGTTGAACTTATTCTTTGTAATATCTATCTCATAGCAAAGCCAGGTTTTTTCTAGAAGATCATTTGTCCTCCAAACATACTAACTAGTCATATAAGATATCAGAAGAGATCAGGTCCCATCTGCACACATAATGTGTAGGTTCACACACACCTGTAGTATTATATTGTTTTACAATTTATGCTGAAATTTTGCTTTTTTTCCTCTTAAAAAAAACCCCAAGCATCTGTAGTACTCTTAAAATGATTACTCCAGTATAAAAGTTCCCTTAAGCTACTCTCAAACTGTGTCTGTTTACCCGATGCTCACAGTGCGCTGAGAAGGGAATATGTGTTACAGAAGTGATAATTGATTCAAAAGAAGCAGATTTAAATTGGAGAAACTGGGTTAAGACTTCAAAGCACCACACACCCCTAAATCAAATCCCTCAATTGTAGATGCAGTGACAAAGCTAATTTGATACCTATGCCCACAGCAGAGAAAGAAGGACTGGGTGGATGAGGTACAAATGGAGAACACCTCTAGAAGACCTGCTAAATTGGGAGCATGTGGCTTGGCATTCTTGATATGCAACAGCAGAAAGTCAGCCAAGGTCTAGATCCAACTGAGAAGCAAACATGCATTCTGTGTAGTGTTACAAGGGAATTTTGGAAAGCCAAACACATAGAGAGGGAGGTTTGTTTATAGCTAAAATAACCATAGCAGATGTCTATAAAAGAGCTGCTTGCATGAGCCATCACTGCTAGAATACAGCCTGCCTTGCTTGGAAAAACATCTAAGTGGCATTCCCAAAGGGTTAAGTAATTTAATACCTTCTCTGAAGATGGAACATAATAAGATCTAACTCTGAGAAAGCTCTAGCCACTACCAACTATGCTGACACTGTCCCAAGGACAAATCCCTCTCCTCAATGTTCAGGTCCAAGAAGATGGTTGTCAGTCCATGTCTGAGTGGCTTGGGAGGTTAACCATTGCCCCAGATAAAAACATGGCTAGTACAGCACACTTTATGCATCTTCATGTTAACTACCACAACTTATTTTCCTTCATTTCTCTCCACAGCCATATGGCCATGAGGCCATTAAACAACAGCTCATAAAAATACCAAGCTATTTCTGGAAATCAATACTCACTCATTACGGTCTGCTAATTTATGTTAAAAAATAAAGGGGTTTAGCTTGTATGAAAGGTAAATGCAACATTAAAAACAACGCGGGGTGGCTGGGCAAACTTCTTTAAACTTGAGCCCTAGGGGTTTCAAAAGCATGTAGGACAGAAAGTAACTCATACAACTTTAAGAACAACTAGGGATTATACAGAGAAATATCTCATACTGACGTTAGTCTTGCAAAGAAATAATAAAGGATGGAATGGGTCTATTTTATTGAGAGTCTGCTATGATCCATATATTAATAAAAAGTGTGTAACTCCTACTCTAAGTAACTGAAAGGGTGGATGAATCCACACAGCCCTCTTTTGTATGAACTGCACAAGATAATCAAACAGAAGAAACAACCAGGACATCTATTATATATATCTTTAAATGTATGAATGAAAAGTTTGTGCTGGGCAGCACTTAATATCCATTAGTGATTATGCGTAATTTTTCAGGAGTAATATCTAGTCCATTAAAGGAAGAAATTGAAAAAGATATGGTGGAACCATGAATTCAAAAAAGCCCTGCCAACCCCTTCCAAACCCTTTGAACAAAAGAACCTCTTACGAGAAAAAAAAAATAATTGAAAAGAAAAAAAGAACTAGGAAAAGAAATTGAAAAGGAAAGGAAATTACTACATGTTACTATAACTGGGACAGATTGTATCACAGGATTATTAGAATTTGGAGGAAAACATTATTATTCTCTAAATTGAATTGGATTATTTATTACGGTTCTAAAAAGTATTGAACACAAGGAAGATTCCAAGCAAATATTAGATTAGACTGGGAAATAATATATATGAGAGAAGTGGCTCTGAGATAAATCTCTATATAAACATTACAAATATTAAATTCTCCTTCATGTAGCTCTGATCTGATAAGAATAGCTTTACATTTTCTAAATGCCTAGTCCTGTAGTCCTAGTCACTACCTATGTAGAAAAACTGTTGGTCACATTCTGACTGCAGGAAATCCCAAGTTCAGCAGAGACTACAGGGAGTAGATGTTTTTCAGTCATAATCAGGCCCCATCTGACACTTCATTCAGAATAATATTCTGAATATAGAGGCATTCTCTGTCAACAGATTCTGTGTATTCTTTAGATCAGAAATGGGATACAATGGCACCTCCTTTCTAACATCATTCATTTTCCCAGTGTAGACATCACCTTCACAAAGCTGGGAAATTGAACTTATTGAAATGCTGAGTTTCATTGTCTGCTGCAGTGGCCAAACAGACTTTCTTCAGATCTTTTCTTCCTTTAATGCTTTCTAACAAGAACTTGGAAGAAATTTATAATAAACGTTAGACCTGCACACTCATGTTGAAATTAAACAGATGTCTGCATCTGCAAGGTCATAAATATAGTAATGTATGAACATGGTTTCAAAGACAACAATCAAATGTACAGCTTACTGTCCAGGTTTTAGCTCTTCTTACTAGTCTTTGGCTCAAGAGTAGTCCAAGATGACCCTTCTTATGCTTGTGGGACACTTTTGCCATAAATATAAGGAATGAGGGAATTTGAAAGCTGAATAAATCGTCCGAATTGTTGATAATAATTAGTAGGTGGATGCTTAAAATTTTCAGGATTTTGCATCACATTTCAACTCTTTACCCAAGTGATTTATGGGCATTTAGAGTTTAGAAATATTACCGTACTCATTTGATGAAAGCATTTTTTCTCATATATTGTTGTCGTGGTTTAACCCCAGCCAGCAACCAAGCACCACGCAGCCGCTCACTCACTCCCCCCCCATCCAGTGGGATGGGGGAGAAAATCAGGAAAAGAAGTAAAACTCCTGGGTTGAGATAAGAAAGGTTTAATAGAACAGAAAAGAAGAAACTAATAATGATAATGATAACACTAATAAAATGACAACAGTAGTAATAAAAGGATTGAAATGTACAAATGATGCGCAGGGCAATTGCTCACCACCCGCCGACTGACACCCAGCCAGTCCCCCAGCGGCGAATCCCTGCCCCCCCCACTTCCCAGTTCCTAAACTAGATGGGACGTCACATGGTATGGAATACACTGTTGGCCAGTTTGGGTCAGGTGCCCTGGCTGTGTCCTGTGCCAACTTCTTGTGCCCCTCCAGCTTTCTCGCTGGCTGGGCATGAGAAGCTGAAAAATCCTTGACTATAGTCTAAACACTACTGAGCAATAACTCAAAACATCGGTGTTACCAACATTCTTCACATACTGAACTCAAAACATAGCACTGTACCAGCTACTAGGAAGACAGTTAACTCTATCCCAGCTGAAACCAGGGCAATTGTATATGTGATTTTGTTATCATTCTTACACCACAGAAGTGATTTGCTACTCAACACAGGCCTTTAAATCAACAGTTAGGTTAAAATTATTCTAACTGGCAGCAACAGCTTCACAGGAATGACACCATGTGCCAGTTAAAAATAAGGAGTCCATGCCACATCTGTTCATTTTGGGACACAAGGCCAAGACTGTGGACTGTTGCCATAAGTAAAGCAGCAAAGCTAGAATTGTATACAACGAAACCACAGAGCACTGTGTTCAGTATTTTCCCTTGTTTACAAATTCTGCCCCAGTCCCTCGTCATGCTGACAAAAGCAAACTGGTCATTTGGAAGCAAGAGAGGGAATTTCGTTTCAATCACAGTCAAACTTTTTTGTACAAATCTAAATATTATAGTAAGTCAAGAGCTTCAGGATTTAGGGGTTGTAGGGTTGTGGGTTTTTTTGTTTTGTTTTGTAGAAATACAGTAAGTCTTTAAATCCCACTTTGGATTTATTCCCAGTTTTTTTTGACAGAAAAAACCCAATGGTGGACACAACATGGTTTTAGGGTTTTTTTAAGTGCATTCTCCTCAAATTAAGATCCCTCCTAACAAAGAAGTTCAAAACGCAAACCTCTTTAACTCGTCGTATTTGTATTAAACTTCACATCAGTGAACAGCCGAAGCCAACTCCTCCCTTCCGAGGAAGGGCCACTGAACTGCAAGAACAGGGCAGGCTAGCTTCCTCAGCCGCCATCTTCAAGGGGTGTGCTCGGGGAGGACAGCTTTGTAATCCATGAGCCCTGAGATTTAAGCGTGAAGGGGCACACACAGTGGCACTGAACAAGCCCTTCAGACATCGTTGCTAATTACCGACAAGGTTCAGTGCGAGGCCCCTGCAGGTGCACTCCATCGGCACGCTGACAGCCTGCTCTGCTTTGCAACCTGCCTCCGTCCTCATCAGCACTGTCAGAATCTGAGCACCTCATTAACGTCTGTGAATTAATTTCAGCTCTGAGCTAAAAAAACCCCACCTTCCCTGTTGTGCAGACAAGACCGCTGCTACTCAGGGTGTAAGCAAGGATCGATTTCATAAATACAACCACTGTTCTAGTCAACACAGTCTCTAAATTGCTAAAGCAAAATGGGCCTGCTAGACACGCAGAGCACTCACTGGGACTTGTGTCCTTGCTGACCTCCCTCAGGGGACATCTCTGTACGCTTGCAAGGTTGGAACTAAGCCTCAGTAAATGTCTATGTGCTACAGTTTGACTCTACAATTTGCTCCTGTCCTGATAACAATTTTAACTGCCGTTAACTTCTCAGATAGGATGTAAGTTGATTAACTAACGTACATAAAGCATGTGGGATCCTCAGAAGGACATAGAGACTAGTATCCTGACAGTAGATCAAATTTTGTAGTTTTCTCCTTCTGAGGATCTGTCATTAGATAAACATATCTATGAGCAGTTGTTTGGCAAGTACCTAAAGATGTACTGATGATCCTAGGCTTTTACTATGCAAGGTTCTTTTGTACAGATACAAGCCTGACTAATTCATATATGACCTGTATTACCAGTATTTTATCTGAGGAACCCTGTAGCAATACACATGTGAATGAAGGTTAGAAAAAACCTCTCTACACATTCAAGGGTGGAGAGTTATGACAGAGGAAATATTTATATATTACATTTTTATTACTATTTACAAAAACATGATGCTTATTTGCATTTTCCTTTTACAATGAGAAGGGCTTATTTGGTTTGTCTGATATACCTACTAGCCCATTTAATGAACTTTTAATTGCTTCATACTTCATCCTCCCAGCTCCACCTTTTCCCCATATGTATCACATTGTCCTTTATTGGCACATCTGAAACATAAATGGCAAGTGAAATTTCCAAGAACTTAAATGATTTAAGTCACACAGAAATCCCAAAAGTTTTTAGCTCCTAAATACTTCTGAAAATTGTATCTAGGAAGCTCTGCAGCAGAAATACAAATCTTTCTCCATCTTATGTAATTTTCCTTCTGTAATTGCAAATTGTAGCTATTTTTGAAAATGTAGCTATTGCAGACATATACAAAATACCTCCGTCTTAGCAATCTACAGCTGTTCAGTACCAGCCAGGATCTTGTCTGTTGAGAAAACAGTCTTTTATCACATTATCACATTTTTACAGTGATAAACACTAGACAAGAATGTCCTCATGGATCACAAGCCTGAACTTTCAAAGCTGACCTTTTAATTCATTGAGAAGAAACAAGGAAAACTGTTTCCTACTTCACCCAATTTCTTCTATATGCAGTTGTATCAGTCAACCAAGTAACAACTGCCACCTAGGAGTGTTACTTCCAGTGATAATTCCAGGTGCTTCCGACAGGCAGGAATTGACGTAAAAATATTTGCAGAAGATGGGGAAAAAAGATGGAGAACATGCTGATCAGAATTTTTTTAATTCTGGGTAAAGTACATCTTGTTCCACTCTGCATGCACGGATGGGCCATAGTGTAGAAAACTCTCAAAGAGGCTGAAAGTGTCAAAATGAGCCTAGTGACAGTGAAAAGTAAGAAGCCTTGCTATTCTTTAAAGGTGTGCAACATATTTTCCCGGGATCACATGGGAAGTGACTCTTCCTCTAGAATCTCCTACCTCTGCAGAGGGACTTCTGGACTGTGCTCCACTACTTAGTTACGTTGGGTTTGTTCTTATGTGATCAGACAGCAGGAGAGTGCTTTCCTTGCCTTTTACAAAACATGCAAAAAGTCTAGATAAAATGCAGTCTGCAGACTGTTAAACCTGAAAAATAGCTGCTCAGTTTGAAACTATTACCAAAAGTGCATTTCTCAAACAAAAGATCTGTTTCATCCAAAGCCCTACAGCATAAGACTGTTACTGTGGGGATACCATTTACAGTGGTTAAGAAAAATCAAGAGAAAACTCAAGGCACAGAAATAACCTAGCAAAGAGAATGATAGATCTCTGCCAGGAGGGAGGACTCCAGAACATGAAACATTCTGGCTAGTTTAATCCTTCCCCCAGTTTGCTCAGATAGACATGGCTGCTTCTACTTCAGTCTAAAGTTGACAATTTCTGGAAAGGCAAAACCACAGACTTCTCTACAGGACCAGAAAGAGGGATGTGGTCAGTATTTTACTACCAGTAATCTAAGCCTTATGGGAAACTGCACCTTTCCAGTTTACTGCACACTTCTGCAAAACTCTCGTGCCAGCTTTCAGAGGTTACTAAACATCAATTTTCTTAGATCAATGGCCTCAGTAAGAGTCAATAAGAATAATGGTAATAATGCCAATGTAAATGTATACTGATTTACTCAAGCTGAGAATACAGTATGTCCAAAAAACCAGCATGGTACAGGGTCAGCTGTAAGTCGGGTTGCTACTTAATATGAAAATGGGAAAAAAAATCAGTTCCATAAAGTGGAATGAAAATCAAAGTACAGTGTGGTGACCTTCTATAGTTTGTTACTAGGAAAATTCTATGTTAATCTTGTAACAATTTCAGATCAAATATTTTCAGATAAACACTTGCGTATGTAAATCTTACTGAAGTCATATGTAAAATATCCTCTGGATTAGGAAGGCTTTCTTTTATGAATAGCCCTGAGAATACTTTTGAGACTAGTCCCTTTGTGAAACCTGTCCCTCATTCTATGACTTATTGATACATTAGAAAAATGTGGGTTTCTTTTTCTTCTAGCTATAATTTTATTTTTATATTTAATTATATATATTTCATATTTATGTGTATTTATATATACTTTTATATATATTCATATTTATCTTCAATCTATAGACCATTCTTATGTTATACATATATTCTGTATTCTGAAGCTGATATTACTGCTGAAACAATGTTACTGCCTGGAAAACGTCACTAAAAAGTCAGTAAATAACTAATATTTTATTCCTGTTCCACTCTCAAAACATCTTGTGTCTGGAGTAAAGAATTATGCAGATTCCACATCTACTATCAGAGATGGTGTCCTTTTACAAAAGTGAAATTCTGTGCCTAAAAAAAATCAAACAGACTAATAAAACCTTTTCTGGAGGCAAGATAATGGAAGCTATATCTCAGCCATATATGGAAATAATGTACATATATACAATAACTTTATCAGAGATAAATGTATGCAGATGATCACTATTTTTCTATATTACAGTTTCATGCAATGTACAACTGTGTTAATAAGCAGTGGAGGGCATGAAAAGGCCTTCAGCTGGAGCTTAGGGTTGACCTGTGTAGCTCCAAGGCTTTGAATGCAAGTCCAGAAAACAGCAGAAATAATGACAGCATGTCCAACCTTGCCATTAGACCAGCTAAGCCTTGTCCTCAATAACCTTTCTTTTCCTAGAACTGCATGGCATTTTATGTGTGGATTGAATCAACATCCCCACTCTCTGCTATCACGTAAGAAATACCTAATGTGATGCAATATTTTCACGTCCTGCTCCTGCAGTAATTTTGGGGGGGTTCTGAATAAATTAAAATGTTTAACAGCTGTCATCAAACCATATCCACATTTACTGTCCCATAACAATGTCACTGCAGATTAAAACTGTACAGATGAGCAGTATATTTTTTGCAAACCTTAAACATATAATATTGTATTCCCATACAAATTGCCACATTGTTTGTATCAGATAATATTTGGAATTTCAGTTCCATGCTGCACAGAAACATGAGAGTTTATATCACAACTGTATGCATGACATTAATGTAAGAGGAATGGTGTGTTTGACATTAATGTAAGGAAGGAGCATCATATTGTTTGAGAAAGGCCAGAGAAGAAGATTTCTGAGGGATGACAGGGTCAAATTAAAGAGTCTGGAAATCAACAGTGTTGCTCATTTCAGGCTCCTTGCTCTGAAGCATTTTGCAGAGTTGATGCAGCAAGGCAGTTTTGACTTGTTTTGAGCACTTGTACCATGATAAAAGCTATAAATATGTTTACAGCTATAGATTATAGAAAAACTGAAGTTCTGTTCTCAAGTGACCCAGAGACCTTTGGCATTACTTATGGGCCAATAATGCACATTTAATCCTGAAGTAGGAGGTAATAATAAACTGCTTCTGCAACATAATCCTTAATAAAAATCTCAGAGTGCTTTACAAACATTAGCTAATTAATCCTCCCCACTGTTCAGCAAGCAGTTACTATTAATGTAATCATAAGTAAACTGAGACACAGCAAGACGAAGGCCAAAATTTTGCAATGGGCTAAGAGAAAGGAGAGAAATTTCCATCAATCTCTTTAAAAGATGAATCAAAGAGCTTGCAGAAACTCTCCTAATCATGTGACACAGAACATTCTCGTCTTACAAGAGGTAGTGCTGTATGACAAGTGACCCATCAAGCTAGCCTTGCCGGATGGCCCAAGGAATATAAGAATTGAAGCAAATTTTTTACCATCCTCACAATTTTGCATAACTTTGTGGATATTTTGAAATACTTTCCCAAACACGGTAATCTCTTGACTGCATAATAATGAACCCCACAAAAAGAACTTTCTCACTTCTGCGAGTAAAATGCACTTGGTTTTTTGTGGGTTTAGTTACATTGAATATATTTCCCCGCAATATAATAAGTAAATTCAGTTATTAAGCAAAGCATCTGTATAATTTTTTTATTGCAAGAGGTGGCAATAGTATAGAATTGAGTGGCACAAATTACAGGATTTGGGGTTTGACTAATTAATCTTTTTTAAATCAGAATTGGTTTGTTTTATCCATTTACTAGTACATTTTTCAGAACTTTGGCAACTTAGTGCTTTTATTCTGGTAGTTTGTACTAGAAAAACTCATATAGGCCATGTTCAGAAAGCTTGGAAATTTCATTGCCATCCTTCTGCTGGTGTCCAGATGAAAACCAAGGCATAATGCTGCTGTGAGACATGCTAAACTCTGCCAGTCCATCTATTATCAGCATGGGAACTAACATGTTGAATCTCTCCATCACCAAAATGAGATAACATAGCATTTGGAGTGAGATCATTGTGTCACAATTTCATTCTGTATATCATTTCCTTGGTGTGTTCACAGGACACCAAAGTGCGGATTCAGCAACAGTTCTAATTCAAATTACTTTCTAATCATGAAAACTTTACAAAATATTATACTATTTCCTACTGTACCACCTCTTTTAGCTTTTTACTATATGAAAAAAAAGATTAATCCTATGATCCAGGATTAGGGAGTAAATGGACTAAATAGCCAAACAAAAGGACATTAGCATTTATTCCATAAAACTCTCTCTCTCTTGGTACCCAAATTTCACAATGGAATTATAGTTGTGGAATTTGGGGGAGAAGGTGGAGTTAAGAGTGGGGTAAGGAAGAAACAATAGAGCACAGATCTTTTGGTTTTAGTTTAAACTATTTAGAAGGAAGGAAAGAGTTGGCTTTTATCTTAACACAGATCAGTCAGATTGAAAGAGCAGCTCTGTGATCTCACAACAAAAAGAAACCAACATGTTTAAGCACTTAATTTTTCCTGAACCAGAGCTGTTTTCCCTCATATCCCAATGTTTATGTCTTTCTCAGTGTATGACTGCTCCTTTCTCCCTCTGGAGCACTGCCAGAATTCATCCTTTCCTTGATCCTGCCTATGCTGACAGGATTCCTTAATAGTTGTAACTACTTCCTTCTTCCTGCTGGTTCTCTATCCTCTGAAGTGAGTTATGAGTAAAAAATTCTTTCTTTTCCCTTTTGGAAAAACAAAGAAACAAACAAAAAGCTAAATAAGTAAGAAGGGGTTTTTTTGCTCAACCTTCCCTCAACAGAGCATCTGTGTAACCAACACAAGTAGCCATAGCTTCCCCATATTCATCCTTCTTTTCTTACTGTCTGTTGAAGTCTCCAGCCTGTGCTACTGCAGAATTAACAACTTTCCAATTCCATTCTTCTACACAAAAATTAAGAATGTTAAGGGGCTTCTCCATTGCCTATCAAGTTAAGTGCAAGCTCCTACATTGTTCTGCTTTTAAAAGCTTCCATGACTGATGATGAACAGATGGCAAGATTTGGTTAAGTCTTAGGGAACCAGAATGTTGATTAATAATAGAGTAAATCTGGCATAGATCTAACCTCCAATTGCTCTTTGCTTGTTTCCTCCACTGATTTATGTTATTTTAAATCTACCTTCTGAACCACTTTTTAGCTTGCCCCTTTCTAGTTCTGAGCAATCAATTCTGTTGATCATTTCCCTGTTTTGGATTTTTCTTTCTGTAATATATTACAACAGCAACAGGAAGAAAAAAAAGAAAACAGAACACACCCCCTCCCCCCGACACACACACAAAAAAACCACAAAAAAACCCCTCTGTTAAGAGCTTTCAAACCAACATGGACATGCACACATATAAATGCTTGCAAACACCTTAGAAGGTAGGAATCTTCTGATCTCCTGTATCATGCAAATCTCATATTACTGTCATAGCTGACAGCTACCTGAAAGAACTCTTGGTCCCATATGTGTTGCTTTCACATGTTGGATTTCCTCATTTACTTCCCTGCTCATCTCACACTGTCCCCCTCCTATTTAATTTACCTGTCACTTTGATATTGTTAAGTGTCGCATGAGACTGAGCAAAAAAATGTGTTGTATGAAAATAGTTTTTAAAAAAATAATTTAAAAATGCTAGTATTAAAGAGCAATGAATAAGAAATGATTTCCATACTTCGGTTCCTTGCATACCACTTTAATAATTCTGGTCTTTCAAAAATCACAGTATAGTAACTGTAGTTGCTAATTTTTACTGGTTGTGTTCTTTTTTAGGAGAGAAAGGAGGGAAGGGGTAAGAGGGAGGATTGGAGACATGTGCCAACTTCCTTTGAGAACATTAATTTAAAACACCTAAGAGAACTGCACCCATTTAAGTTATTTTTCAGACTTCTTGGCCCTATCCTCCCTTCCTCATGTGCAAAGAACTCCCACAGTGATATACCAGGAAGTATAAAGTGAATTCATAGATAAATAGATATTAGAATGAAAAATATTTTAAGATTTTTTCTCACATATATTATTAAAATGTAAATATGTATTAATTATGAAAATATTTTAATAGTGTATATATATGGCCAAGTATGGTTATAAATCTGAGTGAGATAAAATCTGAAATGCATGCTTTCAGCGGCTTCCCGGTAGTGGTAGGTTACTCAGCCCTGCAATTAACTGTACAAATCCACATCAAAATGTTTGGAGCCTGAAATAATTACCTGAACATGACTTACAGAAATTAGAACAAGTATTGTCTCTCTAACATTTAGTATAGCTGCCAGAAAATAAAGTAATAAATTAAGGAAATGTCAGAAGGAAAGGAATTGAAACGAAAGCTGTGGGAAGAAAGGAAAAGGTACTTAATGGTGTTATATACTTTCTTCTTCATAATTACCCTCTCTCCTACTCTCTGTCCTGTCCAAAATACGGGTATGAAGCAAGTTTTATAAACAGATCTGAAAAAATACTACTGTTCAACATACCTACTATTCAACAAGGCACTTCATGGTACTTTGAATTATCTAGGTCTTTAGAAAAAAACACGTTTTCGGGAGAGATTAGTTTTCTAAAAAAATTTCAAAAATAATAAAAAATGTATTTTCATAACCTTTTTTCCCTCATTATTCAGGCTTCCCAACTCTCCTGGGAATTATTACAGAAATTACAAAACCAAATGCGTATTGAATGTACTATACATGTTCCAATCTTTCTAGATTTCGATGTAAAAGATCTAAAATGTGGGTTTTCAGACACTAAAAACAGACCTATATCAACAACCAACTGAGGCTGGTTTTGTTACTGACTTTGATTCAGATTATGATGCCAACCCAGAAGCCTGATATACAGACTAGTTTCACTGGTGCTTCCTCTCATGGAATGAAATTTTGCTACAGCAGGAATATTTCCCACTTGTATTCAAGTTTTATTCCAAAGTGTGTTCATATCTAATTTATAATATAAAGTGAATGCAAACATGTTCTGAGAACCTATCAACTTTGCTTCCTTTTCCTATTTTTGTGACTTTTGTCTGTGAAAGCTGAAAAGCAGTGACAACTCAGCTGAAAGTGTTGGTGGTGTGAAGACGTTTTGAACACTTTTAGTGTGCTGGATCAGATTACTGTGAAAGTCTCTTTGAAAAGGTCTGGATAATTTAAACAAACTCTTACTACCATTTCAACTTACTATAGACCAATGTCAGAGAACTATTAATCAAGATATTTCTACCAGACCATTTAATGAGAGTTGTGAGATGTCTATGCATAAGTGTCCTCTTCACCATGTGACCATGAACTTCATGGATTGATTTCTAAACTTGCATAGACTTCCCAGAGACCTTTATGCTCATCTCTATAGACTCAGTCTGAGTTCTTGATTTACCAGCTCTATTTGCCAAACTGAAATTCTAAACTACTGCAGAGAATTCTGTGCAAATATAATTCTCTCCTCTTTGATGATACTTGCACTATTACACCTTTTTCTTCCCTCAGAATAAAATTATCATCATTATATCAAAAGCATACGTATTACAGACACTGCCTTTATCATACCTAAAAGCAACTCTATTTCAGGAATTGCTGTATTTTTTGTACTGCCATTATATCATGCTTGGTTTGGGGGTAGAGGGCATCCCAAGAAAAACAGACTAATATGAGCACAATGTATTTATTAGTGCCAACATATCTACAGAGTTATGATCAGATCCTCACTGCAGATTATATTAATTTGTCTTGCTTTCTCCATTTGTTTACACACACAAACACATTTTGGTTCCACACTCTCTAGCTTTTTCCTCTTACTTATCTTATTTCAGTGCTTGCATTTCCTTTTTCTTTTCATTCCAGATGGTTTCCTGTCCTCTACATTCGTACTTAGGTGTTGGAACATGACTAGCCACAGCTCCATGGAATAATTATCTGTTTTCTCACATCACATCAAAACTGATTGAACAATATGGTGGGACCATTCGTGAGAACTAGCTACCTAGGGGTCATTTTTCTTTCTTTTGCTTTGGGCTCTAAACCAGGATTTGTTGGTTCTGTAGTCAGCTTGTGCCAGTGGAGTTTTCTGAAAATAAAAAGAAAACTGAGGGTGACTGGAAAACCTAGTAACACCCATTGCATTTATGATACTGTGGTGTTTGTAAAGAGAAGTATTAGAGATATCACAGGATAGCCATTTAAGATAAGAATTATTGTAACCTGAAATAGCATGTTGATCCACCAGGTCAACAAAACATGTCAAACATTAAACAGAATTACTGAGAGGAAGACAGCTGGGTGTTTTTTTTTTTTCTTAATGAAGAGACAATTTCATAAGGAGTAGCAGAAATTATGGACTTCCTTTAAAAAAAAAAAAAAAAAAAGTGAGAACCTGGGTCTGACTCTGCTTGGTAAAGGTACCATTTCAGAATTTATGTTGCAGATAGAGGTCCATGCAATAACCCAAACCATCATCATTCATTAAGCCTGGGAAGACAAATTTTAGAAAAACAGTTCCATCAAGTCAAGATTTATAACCTCTTTTCCACTTTATCCTTACAATGGTTTTCTTAAATGATTTTTTTTTTTCTTTGTGGCTCTTTAGATGATAAACTCTGTTTACTGGACAGAATCTCATAAATTATTTCAGATAATTTCAATATAAACCTAGGCTGAATGCCAGTTTTGTTCTGCTATGGAAGGCCTTCCACTTTTATTCAAGCTCCATTTCCTATTCTTACAGACTATCCCATCAACCTTCCATAAGCAAATGCCTCAAAGGCATTCCGCAAACGAAAGTCTACAGTTGAATCCAATGCAAAACAAAAGTCTACAGTTGAATCCAATGCAAATTCTGTGCCACATGCTGAACATTATACATGTAAAGATGAGTTTTGAATTAGACATTGTCCCAGTTCCTACCACAGAGATGTGCTGGAACACAAGCAGTTAAATAAAATGTTAAAATATTCAGCATGATTATTAAGTGACTTTCTGATTGTTTTTTCATGATTGTTGGCCTGTTTTTGAAGTAGAGGTACAATTAAAAGCCATTTTATTATAGATGTGCAGAAAAAAATCTTCCCAGTTGTAAGCGATGACTCTCACCAGTGAAATACACCTGGCTAATAAGATACGATCTAGTAACATGGAAGAAGAGGACATACAGCCAGCTCCCTTTCTCCTCCCTTTCCCAGAAGCAGTTGTTCATTATAATTATGTGCAAAACATTTGATTGTCCAGAGGTTCCACCTTTCAACACAATTTCTAAACGCGCAGTGTTCATTTCTGGAAAAAAAAAATCAGAGCAGTTTAATTGCCTTTGATGTTCTCTTGGCAGTCTGAATTCAATTCCATCTTTCTGATTTGAGACTTATGCAAAGACATAGGATGCTGAAGAGATCAGCTTTGGCATGAGGAGTACTGAGAGACTTATTACATTACTAATGTTTACACAGAACAAATGAGTGGATAAACCTAACACAATGCTTCCTAGAAGGTGTAAAGAAAAATGTTTTCACTCCTCTTCATATTATCTTAAAAGTTCACAGTAGATTCTAACAGTATATTTTTCTTAGTTTATGTACCCCAGAATGCACAATGTAGAGAACCCTCTTCCAAAGTTTAGCCATGCTCTACATCACAAATGCTGGGCTATGCTGTTAGCAAAAACTCTTGAAGGGGTTGCAGCACACTTTCCCAGAAATATTTCTGCCAGTCTGAGTATCAACCTTGTCACTCTTTGACATGGCAGAGAATGTACTTTTCCAAGAAGCCAGATATTTTGGCCAATGCAGAACTGTGAAGCGAAGGGCTTGGATTTTATTTCATCAGTCCCTCTGCAGAAGCTCTTCACAGGCTGATATTGACAGCTGTGCTAGCCAAGAGTGCTCTCGGCATACTCAGGTGGATTGCTGCCAGGCCCCCAAAGAGGAAAACAAGGTAGAATTTCTCTTCTATTTTCATGCATCTCCACAAAAATCAGAAATTTCTATCTCAGAGCTCAGGCTTGTTACTACTCCAGTTGGATACAAGAAAACTATGTGGTTTAGCTCAACTGTCCATCCAGCTTTAATTGACAAAGTCATTTAAGTTATCATTAGTACTGTTAAAAATATGCATTAAACTTTAAATAAATTCAAAACAAATACAGAACTGCAAAAGAACAACACTATTTTTTATGGATGTTGGCTGTGACAGAGCAACTTTGACTTCATGCCCGTAAGTACTGCATATATAGAATTGTCCTGTATGTGCACCCCAGGATTAAACTCTGGAAACACTTCCATTTTGCATAAAGCAGTGTTTATAAGAATCCTTAGGCAATCCTTGGGTGATTCTGACAGAATATGGACACTGCAACAGTGAGTATTATAATAGCTCGCAGTGTTTCCTGTCATCTAACAGAATCCTGAAACAGATTTTCAGGTTCCTGCTGAAGGACACAGCAATTTACTGACATCTACAAGAGCGTTCACAACAGCCACTAACCTTCTTACAGCAGGTCTAGGTACCAACTCCATTAGCCCTCAGATGGAGGAAGTATCTGTCTTTCTTTACACCCAGAGGTGGTGAATCTTCTCAGTGATTCCCACCTTTGGAAAAACAAGCTAGAGGTGGCAGCAGTGGTCCTGCATCCTCTAAAGCATTTTATTGAATGATTAAAAAAACCAACCCAGCTTCAAATCCCTCACCTGCTGATTTGAGGATATGAACCAACATTGTGCACACACTAGATAAACATGTATCTTTTGCACAGTAGGACATGCTCTGTAACAACCCCTTGAATCAGGCCTTGCAGTCTGTACCTGAGAAACCCCTTGAAATGCTGACAAGCATGAAGATCACCATCAATGAAACCGAATGAGGTTTTAGACAGCTTTGACAGTTTTCAGGTCCTTTAGTGGCCAAATAGCTGGAGGTGAGACAGCTGAGGATCTCTGTCATTCTTGAATGGTGGGCTCAATGTTCAAGTTACCTTCCTACAGTTTAGAGATGAAATTATTATCTGTATGAATTACTAAATATTAATACTAAGGTCATAGCTCAGATGTGTAATAATCTTGTAAAAAGTTGGGGCAGGCAGCAGTGTCAATGTTTCAAAAATTATCATATGAAGTTAACCCAACATTTTAATAGATATGATATAGTTTTTATGTAGTCATGTTAATTTACTTCAACCAGGAACTGGCCCAGACAATCTTACACTGGTGGTTTGGATTTCTCTGTCACACCCTTTAGACTTTTTTTTTTAGACTTGTAAATACATGTGTATAGAAGCAATATTTTGACAAAGAATTGAGTCCGATGTTTTCCAGGTTTGTAATCTTCCAAGTCATCATTTATGAAAAGCATATTTAGAGAACAGAAAACTTGTGTGAAATGTCTCAGAAAGCAGCTTTGTCTCCTTTATGCCTATGTACTTTTTCATTCAGTCGTATGATCATTTGTTTAAAATATTGCTGATTATATTCAATTTCTTTTTTAAAAATTTAATCTTATGTTTTATTGAAGCAATAACTCCAGTCTGAAGTTAAACAGGGAGCCTAGATAAGCTCTGATAAAAATAATAAGATTGAACATCCCTCTCTGCCAAAAAAGAGTTTCAAATTTTTTGCTTTTAATGAATTTAGTCTCACAAAGCTGCAGAAAGAGAAGGCCATCTATCTTTTGTAAAATAGTTCTGATTCAGATCTCTATGCCCAATTAGAGATTGGATGCTCTTTATTTTACACCAGGTATTGAGCAAATTGGGTTAACATAGCTTTCCCTTCTGAATCTACTGACTTAAAAAAAAAAAGAAATTAATAGCAGCTACACTTCTTGACCACTTTTGCCCTATCAGCTGTGAAGTGCACAACAAGCAGTAGCTGGGCAGTATTATTTTCTACCCATCACAGTGCAAAAAGCTCTGATAAATTGCAACAATAAAGGCTTCAAGCATTACAATCAATACTTAATGGAATAATGTAAATCCAGCTCATGTATGACTTGGGGATTGTGTTCTTTTGCAAAGAGCAAAAGATTGATGCACAGCAGCAGAAGTGCATCTTTTTTTCCCCACAGTCAGAACTATAAGAGAGACACAATAATGTGCTAAAGTTGCTTTGCTTGTATTGTGGAGTTATTACTATTTTTTTTCAGCCTGGTTTAAAAGGAGCCAGAGAGACATTGTGTCTCCCAGGGCTCTGTAAAAACCAAGTTAATGGTATTCTCAGTCTTTAGACACATTTACACATCCTCCATCTGCTTGGGAAGAAAAAAAACAGATTTCAGTAACAAAAATTGTACAGATCTGCCTTCAGGCAACAGAAAATGCATGTGATAAGGGAATAGCCATGAAGTGCAAAGGAGTATTTAGGTCTTAGTGCTTATTGACTGGAGACTGTAAAGGAGATGTGAAGGATGTGTGAAAAATCCTAAATAAAAGAGCTAGAATAACATATAATGTGGATAAGAAAATGTGCTTGAAAAGAATGCAACTGTCACTAAAGAACATGGGAAGTGGAGGAGGTGGGATGGGAGAAATGAATGACAAGAATGAAGATAAGTAGTAAACTGCATCCAGAGTTTGGTTCAGGAAACATACTGTACTCTGCAATTCAGTCACTTGGGTACATTACATCAATTCAAACAACACTCAGAATGCACAAATTCTACTTTCCTCACTCCTTCTCTTTGTCTCTATTGAGTTGTATTTTTACTTGAGATCAGGTCAGGCCCACAATCAGTTTGAAAAGATAAAGAGAAGGAACATTCAAACTCAAGGGGCAGTGGAAATGTCATAAATAGCAAATAGAAATCATATTTTTAATATCCACTCCACTCATTCAAGGAACATTACTAATTAGAAAACCCATTTGACAAATATTGCATCTGCAGAGCATATAGTATTTGTTTTCAAAGTTAAACAATACAGTAGAAAGGAGAAACACATTAACAAAGATTCAGTCATAACCTCTATTTTTTTGACGCACATGGATTTGCTAGAAATACTATGTTCAGCTATGTATGTTCCAATATCAAGTCCAAAGCCTCTTAGAAGGTTTGGGTAAAGTTGCTTCTTTTTTTTCTTCTTTTGTTGTTCAAATGATGAGAAATGTCATTTTTCCATTTATATGCACAGAAGACAAGGGTAGAGGGATGCTGTGTAAGGTCTACTTTCCTGCTTCTACAGGAAATATATCAGAATAATACCTTTCTTCAGCTTCTAAAGTACATAGTGAAAACAGATTTTTATTTTTTTTTTTGTCCTTGCTACTGTCACTGGTAACCCAACAGCATTAAAGTTAGCATCCACCTAATTACTAGCGTAAACTTTATTTATGGACTGCTTACCCTAATTTGTTTTTATGCCAATGTTTACCTTCAGCCGACCTTTAGCTTGGTGATGTCCCCTCCTAGGTGTTTGCCCTCAAAATGTTTTTATGGATAGCAACCATGCCCCTTTTAGGCTAAACAAGTCAGAGCATTCCAGTTTCCTCTCTAAGAGGCACTATCTTTATTCTAAACAGTCTTTCTACATACCCATTTCTGTACAAGTCGTCTTTCTGGAAGAGAAGCAGCTAAAACTGTCACTCCCATTTTCCATACAATATGGTCAGAAATTCTGTACTCGGATATTAAAAGGGGGAAAAAAAATCAGAACAGCCTGGAAACTTCTGTTCGTTGCTGATTCATAGATCCAAGTCTTAACTGCATGTCAAAGAATAAATTAAATTTTGTAACTTAAACCCAAAAAGCCCTAAAGTCTGAGTCTGATTTGAGCTGACTGCTACTACTACTCAGGAATGAGATCTAAGAGAAAAATCAATACTTCCATGAAAATTTTAGTTCGGTCTTCAGTAGCAGGAAAAAAGTAAACAAAATGTTAGGAATTATTAAAAAAGTGGTAAAGAAATAACAACACAAACCAAAAAAACAGGGAACATAATTAAGCCACTGTATAAATCCATGCCATGTCTGCCTCTTGAATACCATGGGGTACTAAACTTTCCATCTCAAAAAGTGAATAGAAGAACTGGAGGAGGTTCAAAGGCAGCAATAAAGCTAATCAAAGCCTGCAGCACTGAAGAACAATTAAGTAGGCTTATACTCGTCAGCCTGAAAAAGATGCAAATGAGACTGGCTGTGGTAAAGTTTTATAAAATCATGGGTGGCAGAAAGACAGTGGAAGTGGAACCACTGGTAAAGTAACAGGAGTAAAATTTCCTTCTGTCTCGAAGGCTGGAGCAAGATCATGTCCTGCAGAGGCTATACCATACATACACTACTTCATGCTATGCTAGCATTTCTCCCCTTCCCCTGTGTGTGTGGCTGTGTGTAAAGTGAAATAGGATATGGCAAAGCCAACCAGACTCTGTAGAGACAAATTTATGGGAAAGCATTCTTTTACTACCAATACCATCAGCAGCCAAGGCATTAGCTGCAAGATCAGTCCCTTCTTCGTGATCATATGTATACATCACTACAGGAGCTTCACAGAGATGAAGTTAATTCTGCCCACAGACATCTGTCTAGTATGCTTCAAATGTCTGAAAACAACAGTGTAGCTAGCCTAGTCATAGAAAATAAATTTTAAAATATCTCATAAATATCTGATGAAAAGCTTCTCAGAGACTTCTATGGTCAGACTAAGATCTGTCAGATTTCTCCTTTCTTCCCAGAAAAAGTTGAAAAAAAGATCATTTTCAAGTGTTAACCCTGCCGTATTATTCAGCAATGGAGTTGACACATGGCTTCCTCCAGTTGCTGACCTAATTTAACAAAAAGTCATCTCATGGGACAGCCTTTTAGTGTCTCTGAGGACAGAGCATAAGAAAGAGATGAGAGACGAAATTCAGCCATATGCTGTAACATATGTACAATAACATTCAATGCTTGCACTGCAATGAATTTATGTCAACATCAGGCTCTCTAATTTAAACATACCATGATAAATCCCAAACTAAGTTTTACCCAAAGCCACATTTAAATAAAATAAAAACAGGAGAGTTGTCCAATACTATTGTTCTTCATAAAACCTAACAACACACCTAAGTATTGTATTTTAAATTTAAACTCCATTTTCTGTTACAAATGACTTTAACAATGTTATAGCATCTGATGGTATCAACTACACCATTTAACATGTCCCATATCTCTTTGTATGACTTTTGGACAGGATAAAGGCTCTAAACGCTTATTATTTACCACTTGTATCCAAAGACTCCTTCTAGCCTGGAGATACATTGCTTGCTTTATGTTATAAATAGTAGGCAAATTCTGTTCCTACCCAAAAGAATTTACAATCTTTGACTATTCAAAGACTTTACATGTGCTTAAAATAAAGTTCAAGAGGTTCAACTGACTTCACTAAAACTGCAGATGTTCGCAATGTTAAGTTTATAAAAAGATCTTTGTGCAACTAGGGTCTAAAATCTCAGTCCTGCAGACTTCTGGGTTTGTTACTTTAGATCATTAATCACTCTACAAAATCATGCTACAAATGTGTACAGCATGAAGTGGGAATCTATTTCAACTTATCTGGAAATAAAAAGAAGTGACATCTTATATATGTTTTATAGAAATATTCTAAAAGGTATTTTCTGAAACTGCTCCCTGTAGCTGAGTTTTTGTCAGGATTTTGAGAAGTCTTAGAAGTCAACTTTCTTGCTTTGTAACAAAACAAAATAAAATCAAATAAAAATCCCAGTATACCCAATTTTTAAAAAACATTCTCAATTTGATGTGTTCAATGATCAGGGTAAAAGAAAGGTAAACACAGCAGCCAAGAATTCGATGGAAAACAGTTCCAGAAGGCTGGGTTTTATTTATATAGCCATGACTATTAGTACCGTATGAATTCATACTGAAACCATAGTAGGCTAGCCACTTAGAAGAGGTTATATCTCTGTAAGTAGGTGTTGCTCAGAGAGGATTTAAAATAATGTAACTTTCAAGATTAGGGAACTGGGTTGAGGCATGTATAAAATCACAGCATCGGAGGGGAAGGTGTGGGATGGGGAGTGATAAGAGGAGCAAGAAGCTGATTGGTTCTTTATGCCCTTGTTGCTGATTACTTTTCCTGCCATGTCCGTTCATTTCATCCCTCAAATACAGAACCAGTGCAGTTATACCAATCTGATTTCATCAGTGCTACCTCAGGTAGCAACCTGCAGAAATAAGAGCAAAAACTGTCCCTCATTATCTAACTTACAGCAACTCACACTTATTTACCCAGCTATAACATACACCTCTTTACTACCGAATTTGTATTGCTGTGAGTCATATCTCATAATATAAAATATATATTTCTCTATGTTTCTATGTATTTGAGAAACTGCTGACAGTTCTATTTCTTTGCCACTACAAATGTGCAACAAAGATCATTTTGTGCATAATGTACAAAGAGAGGCGTACACATTTCGATGCCTGCTGGATATATAGCAAATAGAAAAGTAGTGGCATGTGCTACAAAGCAGAGAAAAGAGCAGGGGCTCCAATGACTTAATTACCAAGACTAGCATAGCTATATGCTTACTCTGTGCCTCATTGTCCTTAGTTGTAGGATGTATTTTCTTTATTAATAGTCACAAAACCTCTGGTTTTATGAGGATTAGTTAATTATATTACAATGTTATGAAAATGCTAAGTAGTCTTACTAAGGGTTCAAGACAGGATAATGCAATGCATTTGTCCATCAAGGTCCTCTCCTTCACATGGATGTAACATAGTGTAAACTAACCATATGTTATAACATATGGCAGAATACCAGTATCTCTTCATATACATTATTCTTCATTCTCCGTGTAAACAAATGGCTCTTTCACAAGGGGATACTGAGTTAAATTGGGCCACAGACTGACTGGTTTTTGATTTTGCTAGAACAGATTAATGAGACAACTGAAAAACCAAGATGAACTACAACTTCTTTTTCACCCCTAAGGGAAAAAAAGACAACAATTTAAAATAGTCATGCTATATAGGGCATATGCATTTAGGCCTTTATAGTAGATTTTTCTGAGATTTTCTCCATCCCCTTCCTACCAAAACAAAAACATTAAGTGAGCAGTAGATGGCAAGTTCTTTCTTATTCTAGCTTTTTTTCTCAAATTCTTTCAAGTACTAGGCTTTATGGCACATTTTGGAATGCTCAGTTTCAAAATTACCTTCAAAATTACCTTAGATTTTCCAAATGAACCTCTGTGCCCAGCATATGAAATGTGATCAAACTCTTCAGTCCAGTTTCATCCCATTTTAAAGGAGAAACAGAAATGCTTCATTCTTGGTAGTTTGTGCTCCTATATACTACTGCACCATGAAATCACAGAAATATACCAAAACCTCTATTACTATTTCATGAAGAGAAATGCTGGAGACTGGAAAAACTATGAGAGCAAATGAAAGTTAAATCTTGATTTGTGGTAGGGAATTACCTGGCTGCTGTCACAATGGCATCTAATATTTTCATGCTTGTCATAAAGAGTGGGCAGTAAAATCTTGATTGTATTCTTATATGAAGTGAGAATGGCACACAGGTCAGAAGGAGAACTGATTTAAATAATTACAAGCCTTGATTTATACACAGTGCATAGTTTTGAATACCCAAAAATACAATCCTATGGAAACTACAAATTCAGTAGGCTGCTTTTCCTGACCAGGTGTCTATTCTACAATCAGCTGTGCATCTTTTATGGCAAATAATAGAGTTCTGGTTCAAGAAAAAATGTGGCGACAAATCTTCCAATGTGAGCAAAACCTGTACAGAAAGAAATCAAGAGCCCTGAAAACTGAGCTGGAAAAAAGTGAATTTCTACTCCCCTGTTCATTTTGCTGACTTGCTTAGGTCAGCTCTCAGTGCTAAACTTAGTGTAGTTAAAGAACAGCTAAAGAATTTGCATCAGGCTGCAGGTCCTCCAGGAACCTAAAATTCAAACAAAAATTGCAAAGGGAATCACAGAAAAAACAATTTTTTTATAGTTTTTAATTTATTTTTCTTCAGATGTACACCAACAAATTTGGTAACACAACTCCAGTTGATCAAATCAGATTTCTGGATATGATAGGATAGAGCAGGGCAAAAGCATTCAAGTTAACAAATGCTAGATGCTAGAAATTTCAGAAGATTAAATAGCTGAATTAATTCAAGTAAGCTTAAGCATAATTGACTTTTATATTTTATATAAAATAACTTTCAAGCCATGTGAGACCATTTTACAGTGCACTTATAACCAGCAATACCTCCTTCAAGTCAAATAATTTGTGACTGGACTGTAATATTTCTTTCAGAAAATTATCTTGCCTTAGTTTCAGACCAGAACTAATCAGCTGGAAGAATGTTGTTTTGTTATTCCAAAGATTGTTACACTTATGGAAAATTCACACCTCAGATCCAGCGTGGTTCTATTTAGCTCTTTTCTTTGGTTTATTAGGCTCTTTAACCACTTTTGGAAAGGAAGGAGAGGGGTTACATTACCTTATACCTTTCCTCATGTAAGTAATTAGAAACTAGTATTAAATTACCTCTCGGTTGTCATTCTGATGAGTTAAAACATAGAACTCTTCTTTTTATTTATTACTGTAAAGTATTTTTTCTGTTCCTTGAATCTCTTTTGTGACTCTGTGCTGAGTCACCTCCAAAGTTTGCATAACCTTTTCTGAGTATGATAAAATGGGTTAGAAAAAATAATAAAATTTTGGTTTCTTTAGCCTCTGAAAAACACAGTACCAGCCACAACAGTGTATCACAGTACTTGTATATTCTTATAGAAAATAGGCTCATGATAATCTAGTCATGTGCCTCCTTATTTTGCTGTACATTTTACTTTACTGTATACATATAGTAGGAGTGTAACCAATACACTGCTGATGGAACAGAGTCATTACCAAGTGCTTGCTATCACTGTGTACCAAGGATGTATCATTCACACTGTGCTTTGTGTCACTCTGGAGTAAATACTAGAGACATTTGCTCGTCTTAAAAAAGAGCTGTCTTAATCTGTCACTGAAAAGTTTTCCACTGCTGAAGGCAAGCTAATCAGAGTTCACCTCCAGGTGTGAAGAACTGTCCCAGAAATTAAGTATTTAGTGAGTTTGAAGACCTAAAGCAATGCAAACCTAAACAATATATGATCATTTTCAAGTATCTTGTTCTGACTGACAGCCACTGTCAAAAACAGCAGCATAATCATAACCTAAATCTTCAGGATTCAGACTTGGAGACCACACAGATAGAATGAAAAACAAAGGCATGTTTATAATATGTTTACATATAGTTAGATATGCCTGTGATTTACTCAGCCACTGACATGTTTGGTTAGAGTTAGGCAGATGAATTGGAGTGAAGCAACTACAGCCTTTCCCCCATACTTCAGATTGAAGCAAAGTTATATCTACCTCAAATGCAAAATAGTTAATGTTCAGTTTGCATTACAGCTTCCCAGATAAACTACTACTGAAATATTATGAGGACAGCCAACAGCAGGCTAATTCTTATTAGAATCAAAAGTTCTGCCCAAACTTTTTTGATCTGCACAATTGAGTTGGAAATCTTGAGAAAAACTTTACTTGTAGATTTCCATGTCTCTACAGCCGAGCAGAAGAAAAAGCAGGCAAAACTGAAAGAAACTAACAGCTCAAGAGTATCTTTCAAAGCTGATGGTTTGAGATTCACTGTGTGAAGACCTGAGCTTCTCTCACTACTAGTGGACAGTACATCTGACACCAGTAGTTTTCCATTATAAAATCCAAGTCAAAATGGTATATTTCACACACACGCATCCAGATGATTCTTTGTTTTGCACAACAAGTGCAATTTTGCTGTACAGGTGACATACAGCCCAGGTTCATAATGCAAGCCATGTGGAGTCCTATTAGCATGTCCAGCTAACCTGAGATTTTTGCACAAGCAACTTATATTCTGGATCTACAAAGCAAGCCCACCTTGATGGGTGTCGTGGTTTCAGCCCAGCCGGTAACAAAGGACCACGCGGCCGCTCGCTCACTCCTCCCGCCCCCCTCCGGTGGGACGGGGGGAAGACGGAGGAGAGGAAAAAAAACAAACCTGGAACCTCGAGGGTTGAGATAAAGGCAGTTTACTGGAACAACACAAAGAAATTGCAACAACAACAACGGTACTAATGAAAAAGTATACAAAAAGAGTGATGCACAGTGCAACTGCTCACCACCCGGGACCCGACGCTCTGCCACTTCCCCCACCCAAAAGAAGAGCCCACCCCCCGGCCCGCTCCCCCTTTATATACTGAGCATGATGTCACATGGTATGGAATAGCTCCTTGGCCAGTTCAGGTCAGCTGCCCCAGCTATGCCCCCCACCTCCCAGGTTCCTGTAAAAAAAAAATTAACTCTATCCCAGCTGAACCCAGGACATTATCCACCCCTTATTCTATACCATCTACATCATGCCCAGATCTTACATTTTCTAATCGACCACTACCACTTCCTTGTCTTATATATATAAGTATATGGACTTGCATCCGTCCCCGTCGTCCCCCCGCACACACACACACACGCAAATGGTATTCCTTTAGCGTATGGGCTATCCCTCTAATGTGTCCATTGATTTTATTTAGTCCATGACTTTGGGGCTCCATCTGTTGTAACAGTTCTTCAGGATAAGAGAGATGGTGTGAGATGTTGGGTTGTTGTATGCTGCCTCTGGAACTTGTGGCTAGTACATTTGGTGCAACTCATGCCCTTAGTCTGCAGGTCGAAGATGTTGATCTTGAGGAAATTGCTGGGTGTCAGTTCAAGTTCTGTCGCTGTTGTACTTGGCTTAGTTTCAAAGTCCATCCCGCAGTCATTTGGGTAATTCTTACAGTAATACCCTTGATATGGCATATAGACACTATAGCTACAATGACATGCATTGGCAGGGTATTTAGCAGTTAGGTATCATACAGCCCAATTCATTGGCTATTCTCTCCCAAAATCAAATCTCCCTGAGGTACACATCGAACTTCCCCATCCTTCTGCATCACCCACCAGGTGTACCCAGGTCCCTGAGCAAAAACAACCCCTTGAATGGGTTTGCCTCTGTTTGAGGGAGGACTAACCCAGACTGTCTTTCCTAACATACTCCTCATGCGCACTACAGGGACTTTATCGCCTTCTACAGTATGTGGAAGTCTTGGTTGGGCAGGGCCAGCCCGATTGGCGGATCCTCTAGTATTAACTAACCAGGTGGCTTTTGTTAAATGTGTATCCCAATGTTTGAAAGTCCCACCCCCCATCGCTCTCAATGTAGTTTTCAGCAGTCCGTTGTATCGTTCGATTTTTCCGGAGGCCGGTGCGTGATAAGGGATGTGATATACCCACTCAATGCCGTGTTCTTTGGCCCAGGTGTCTACGAGGTTGTTTCGGAAGTGAGTCCCGTTGTCCGACTCGATTCTTTCTGGGGTGCCGTGTTGCCATAATATTTTCTCTTCAAGGCCCAGGATAGTGTTCTGGGCAGTGGCATGGGACACAGGGTATGTTTCCAGCCATCCAGTGGTTGCTTCCACCATTGTAAGCACATGGCACTTGCCTTGGTGTGTTCGTGGGAGTGTGATATAGTCAATCTGCCAGGCCTCCCACTGTTTATATTTCAGCCATCGCCCCCCATGCGACAGGGGTTTTTGCCGCTTGGCTTGCTTAATTGCGGCACATGTTTCACATTCGTGGATGACCTGTGCGATAGTGTCCATGGTCAAGTCCACCCCTCGATCTCGAGCCCATCTATATGTTGCATCTCTCCCCTGATGGCCTGAGGTATCGTGGGCCCACTGAGCCATAAATAGCTCACCCCTACGTTGCCAGTCCAGGTCTACCTGAGACACTTCAATCTTGGCGGCCTGATCTGCCTGCTGGTTGTTTTGATGTTCTTCAGTGGCCCGACTCTTGGGTACATGAGCATCTACGTGACGTACTTTTACCGCTAGCTTCTCTATCCGAACAGCAATATCTTGCCACAGTGCGGCAGCCCAAATGGGTTTACCTCTGCGTTGCCAGTTGCCCTTCTTCCATTGCTGTAGCCACCCCCATAGGGCATTTGCCACCATCCATGAGTCAGTATAGAGATAGAGCACTGGCCACTTCTCTCTTTCAGCAATATCTAATGCTAGCTGGATGGCTTTCACCTCTGCAGACTGACTCGATTCACCTTCTCCTTCAGCAGTTTCTGCAACTAGTCGTGTAGGACTCCATACAGCAGCCTTCCACCTCCGATGTTTTCCCATGATGCGACAGGACCCATCAGTGAACAGGGCATATTGCCTCTCATTTTCTGGCAGTTTCTTATACAGCGGGGCCTCTTCAGCCCGTGTCACCTCCTCCTCTGGCAACATTCCAAAGTCTTTGTCTTCTGGCCAGTCCGTGATCACTTCTAAAATTCCTGGGTGACTGGGGTTTCCTATGCGAGCTCGTTGTGTGATCAGTGCAATCCACTTACTCCACGTGGCATCAGTCGCGTGATGTGTAGAGGAAACTTTCCCTTTGAACATCCAGCCCAGCACTGGCAGTCGGGGTGCTAAGAAGAGCTGTGTTTCAGTACCAACCACTTCTGAAGCGGCTCGAACTCCTTCATATGCTGCCAATATCTCTTTTTCAGTTGGAGTATAGCGAGCCTCGGATCCTCGATATCCCTGACTCCAAAACCCCAGGGGTCGGCCTCGGGTCTCTCCAGGTGCTTTCTGCCAAAGGCTCCAGGTAGGGCCATTCTCCCCAGCTGCAGTGTAGAGCACATTTTTAACATCTGGTCCTGTCCGGACTGGCCCAAGAGCTACTGCATGAACAATCTCCCGCTTAATTTGTTCAAAGGCTTGTCGTTGCTCAGGCCCCCATTTAAAATCATTCTTCTTCCGGGTAACTTGGTAGAGAGGACTTACAATTTGACTGTAATTTGGAATATGCGTTCTCCAAAAGCCCACAACACCTAAGAAAGCCTGTGTTTCCTTTTTATTAGTCGGTGAGGACATAGCTGCTATTTTGTTGATCACGTCTGCAGGGATCTGACGACGCCCGTCTTGCCATTTTACTCCTAAGAACTGGATCTCCTGTGCAGGTCCCTTGACCTTACTTTCTTTTATGGCAAAGCCAGCCTTCAAAAGGATTTGGATTATTTTCTTCCCTTTCTCAAAAACTTCTTCTGCTGTGCTGCCCCATATGATGATGTCATCAATATATTGCAGGTGTTCTGGAGCTTCACCTTTTTCTAGTGCAGTCTGGATCAGTCCATGGCAAATAGTGGGGCTGTGTTTCCACCCCTGGGGCAGTCGATTCCAGGTGTACTGGACACCCCTCCAAGTGAAAGCAAACTGTGGCCTGCACTCCGCTGCCAAAGGAATGGAGAAAAATGCATTAGCAATGTCAGTTGTGGCATACCACTTAGCTGTCTTTGATTCCAGTTCATATTGAAGCTCTAACATATCTGGCACAGCAGCGCTCAGCGGTGGCGTGACTTCATTCAGCCCACGATAATCTACTGTTAGTCTCCAATCCCCATTAGATTTCCGCACGGGCCATATGGGACTATTAAAGGGTGAGTGAGTCTTGCTGATCATTCCTTGGCTCTCCAATTGGCAAATCAGCTTATGGATGGGGATCAGGGAGTCTCGGTTGGTGCGATATTGCCGCCGGTGCACCGTCGTGGTAGCAATTGGCACCTGTTGTTCTTCAACCTTCAGCAACCCCACAACCGAAGGGTCTTGGGAGAGACCAGGCAGGGTAGACAGCTGTTCAATCTCCTCCGTCTCCAATGCAGCTATACCAAAGGCCCAACGGTACCCTTTTGGGTCCTTGAAATACCCCCTTCTGAGACAATCTATACCAAGGATGCACGGGGCCTCTGGGCCAGTTGCAAT
Source organism: Haliaeetus albicilla (assembly GCF_947461875.1). NCBI lineage: Eukaryota > Metazoa > Chordata > Aves > Accipitriformes > Accipitridae > Haliaeetus > Haliaeetus albicilla. The sequence continues at coordinate 30,912,698 of NC_091516.1, forward strand.
GGGGTGTTTATGCCACTCATTCCCGGTTAGACTCATTTCGGCTTCCAATATGGTTAGCTCTTGGGATCCCCCTGTCACACCAGAGATACAGATGGGTTCTGCCCCTTTATAACTTGATGGCATTAGGGTACATTGTGCACCAGTGTCTACTAGAGCCTTATATTCCTGTGGGTCTGACGTGCCAGGCCATCGAATCCACACTGTCCAGTAGACTCGGTTGTCCCTCTCCTCCACCTGGCTGGAGGCAGGGCCCCTCTAATCCTGGTTAGAATATCTGTTACCCACTTTTTGCACATGTGAATCAGAAGTCCCTTCAAGAGGATCAGAAATGAGATCGGCCCATCTACTGCGCCCGGGGGACTGCTCACGGGAAACTGGAGCAGCAGTTTTCCAAGAAGAATCTTCTTTTCTGGTTGCTTTTTCTCGCAACTCCCGTACCCGTGAATCCAAGACTGAGGTAGGTTTTCCATCCCACTTCCTCATGTCCTCTCCATGGTCACGCAGGTAAAACCACAGGTTAGCCCGTCGTGTGTACTTTCTCTCTCCTCTCTCTTGGGCAGAGGAACGCTTACTCCCAATAACTGCAATGCGGGCCTGTACAGGTGAGGAGGAGGACATATCTACTTTGAATTGCTGGAACTCTCGGGACAATTCCTCTACAGCTGAGACACAGGCCCGTAGGGAGGAAGAGAGACTTCCTTCATATTGCCGGAGTTGGACAGCCAATTCATCCACCGTTTGTCCATAGCCTTCTTTCCAGGACATTACTGCCAATGAGTTGGCATAGGTTGGTGGTGCACTTCGTAGAAACTTCCGCCACATCGGTTGTGTGCATTGGACTTCATCTGGATCTGTGGGTGACTGCGCATTTTCTGGATCATTATAAATCACCTCCAGCACGGCTAATTCCCTCAGGTACTGGATACCTCTCTCCATGGTGGTCCACTTGCCTTGGTGACATGTAACTTCATCCCTGAAAGGGTATCTTTCCTTTACACCTAACAGAAGTCGCCTCCAGAGGCTGAGGACTTGTGTTTTTCTCCCAATCGCCTTGTCGATACCCCCTTCTCTAGACAGAGATCCCAACTGCTTGGCTTCCTTACCCTCTAATTCCACACTACTAGCCCCATTATCCCAGCATCGGAGCAGCCAGGTAACAGTGTGCTCACCTGGGTGGCGGCTAAAATCTTTTCGCATGTCACACAACTCACTCAGGGATAGAGATCGGGTAATTATTTCAGGTTCTGCCTCTTCCTCCTGTTCTCGCGATGACCCTGGTTCATCTTCATCTCTCACTGAGCGAACTGATTTCTTTGTGTGTTTCTTTTTCTGTACAGGGGCGACTGATACTGGCACAGGTTGGTTCTCTGGTTTAGTGGCAGTATCTGTCACCGGGGTAGGGTTAGCCACGGTACCTGTTGTCGTGGTAGGGGCAGCCACGGTGCATGTTGTCGGGGCTGGGGTAGCCACAGTGCATGTTGTCTTGTTTTCCATCTTTTCCCCCTTTTCCCCCTGGGGGTGCTGCATAGTATCAAGCAGGGTTTGGTAGATACCGGCCAGGGCCCAGCACAGTGTAGTGAGTTGTGTGTCTCTGGGATAGCCACAGCATTTTCCTTTCAAAAATTCTATCACTTCATGAGGGTTCTGCAGTTGTTCGGGAGTGAACTTCCAAGTCACTGGAGGTGAGAAGTTCTCTAGATACCTGCCCACATCCTCCCACATGCCGTGCCACCCATAAATATCCAGCTTTGGGACAGATCTCTGGGTGGTACTCTTAAAGAGCCTCTTTGTAGCCCTAGACAAGACCTGAAACATAGTCAGGAGGCATAGCACTAACAGCACACAGGCTTGCGCATCCCAAGGATATTCAAAATTCTCGAAAACTGTTGTAATTAGTTGGAAAGAGAAAAAGGAGGGGAACGGATGGGGGGAAGTATCCCCCCCTAACTTCCCCATGGGTTGGGTGTAATTACCAATAAAATCCGACAGAAGGTGCCCAAAGTCTGGAAATGATATCACTGCCTCATACAGATAACAGCTTAACCTCATGACCAGTGATGTAATCATTTCACAAGTCGACATTGCCCAGTACAGCAAAATGATAATCCCAATCACTCTCCCAGAGATGAGATACGCAACTACAGGCAATACATAAAGCATATAAGAACTTACAAAACGCCACCATGTAAACAGCTGAATCAACATTGTGACTAACATCTATTTATCTAGTATAAGAAATGCGTATGACAAATTTGTTTCAACACGCTCTGGCCAGATCTGTCGTTATCTCAACCCTTCGCGCCCCACGTTGGGCGCCAAAAAGGACTGTCGTGGTTTCAGCCCAGCCGGTAACAAAGGACCACGCGGCCGCTCGCTCACTCCTCCCGCCCCCCTCCGGTGGGATGGGGGGAAGACGGAGGAGAGGAAAAAAAACAAACCTGGAACCTCGAGGGTTGAGATAAAGGCAGTTTACTGGAACAACACAAAGAAATTGCAACAACAACAACGGTACTAATGAAAAAGTATACAAAAAGAGTGATGCACAGTGCAACTGCTCACCACCCGGGACCCGACGCTCTGCCACTTCCCCCACCCAAAAGAAGAGCCCACCCCCCGGCCCGCTCCCCCTTTATATACTGAGCATGATGTCACATGGTATGGAATAGCTCCTTGGCCAGTTCAGGTCAGCTGCCCCGGCTATGCCCCCCACCTCCCAGGTTCCTGTAAAAAAAAATTAACTCTATCCCAGCTGAACCCAGGACAATGGGTTTGCTGCCTGTGCATCCCAGCATGCTGAGGTGACCTTGCTTTTTAGACAGAACAGCACCAATTTCAGAATCAAGATGTAAAGAAGGTCATAAACATCCCTTCCTAAAGGACCATTTTCTACTATCACATCTACATTTTTGTCTATGAATAATATAAAAGCTTCATCCAGGGAAACTGCAAAGACTGCAGAGAAATTCAGAGAAATTCAAAAGCTCTCATGGCATCACGAAAAATACATACCAGGAAGACTAGTGAGGACAAAAAAGTCATAAGGAAAATATAACTACATTCCAGGTGTAATATGACGAGCATATAAAAGACGTTACATAAAATGACTGCTCACAATAGCAGGAGATTAATATTCTAGGATCTCCCTTTAGTCCCTCTTTAAATGAATTTTACCCTAATTTAGTCAGGTAAGAGGGAGAAGTGCAAGTACAACATCTACTGGGTGGCCTCTTTCTGAGTTTGAAGAGCACCAGTTTTTCTGCCTGACATGCATGCAGGCTAGTAGCTAGATAATTGTGCTTTTTTGTGCTCCATTTCGCAGAGAGATCTCTGGAAGCAGAGCCACTGCTTTAGACTTTGACAAATGTGCTTAGCCAAGCTTATCTTTCTCCCTGTTTGGGGCATGGTGGAGGAGACTGTGGGTTTGTGTATGTGTGTTTTGGGGGGGGGGATCTTTGTTGATTTTTTTTTTTCCAGGAAAAAGGTATATACTTCAATTACATTCTTGTATAGTGCAAAATTTATTCTATCACAAATATTTCCTTCATGTAAGAGAGAAATGGCAGACAAACACTAAGTCGTAAGCCACCATAGGGAGTCTCTGTATATCTTTCTGATGTGATAGAAGCAGCAGGAAATATCCTCTCTGATTTAGTGTTTGACAGACTAGTGTCTCTGTCAGTAGTCTGAAGGCACTAAATGCCTGTTTGGAAAATATATGATGACTTAAAGGTTCTATTTACCAATGAGCTAAAGGCTACTTCTGAGAAATCTAACAGTTACCAAAAAAAGCAAGAGACAATAGTCACTAGTCTAATTCAACAATTTCAGAAAATAACACAACAATCACAAAGATTAATTTTGATAATATAACAATAACCTACTCTTTTTTTGTGAACCAACGAACTAAATGGCATGAGCTAAGACTCCTTCTGTGTAATTTGAAGAATAAGGAAAGCCTCCAGCTCTGACTGAAATTACGTGGACGCATCTTTTGCTCAGATTCAATAGGCAGCATTGCCAAGTGAGGAATCAAGTGAAATTTTTAATACGCTTCTTTTACATGTTAATTTATGGAAAGGTCAGATTTACCTCACAACACAAATGTGTCAGGCTAAATGGTCTGGCTAGGTTTGATTGTGGATTGAGTTCTGGACCATGCAACAGATGTGCAACATCAAGAAATGTATTTAAGCACAGGATCAAAGGTAGCTCAGGTTTCAGCAGTTACACATCTCAGTTTCAAGCTTCTGGACTGTTTGTCACCCACAAAATATTTTTATGACTGATCCATGGAAAATGTTCTCTGGAAATTATTAATAATAAGAATTACTTTGGTGATGTAATGACAGCAGGGCCTGCTTCTGCCCCTATTTCATCCCTGTGGTGGAAAATCAGACTTTTTGTTTATACTTTTTAACAATAGCTTTTCTATGCTTTGCTATGCTTTTCTAATTTTTTATTGCACTTGAAAGTCGTTTGGTGTTGCTGAATCTGCCCAAGACAGACTACTGATATGCATTTGGGCTGCTGTACTTCACTGCCTACAAACCCAAACCATCCTATGTAACTTAATAGCTTAAATATTTTTCCTTAAATACATCTGTCTCATCTACCACCAAGCACCTCCTTACTGGTTAAAATGTCAAGACCGGAAAATTCATTAGTCATTTCTAAAATGGGCTGCAAAATACAAACTGCAATTTATGACATTCAGTCTGCTAGTAGAGGGTTTATATTTTATTTTCTGCCCTTTTATCCCTGCAAATTTTGGATGTTCCCTGCCACTGTACTGAGTGAATCTTTTTCCTCTTCCATTCACACTGCCAGCATCTGTGTCTTGGCCATTCATCATTTTATACGTCCAACAAACTTTTGCTAATCTACCATTAGGCAAAACTCTGGAAACCTTTATCAACTTTTAAGGGAAAAGTTAATCTGATTATGGACATATATATATATATATATATTTAATTCAAGAAGAAAAGACTGTGGGCCCTTTACAATGAATAAGCTTTTAATTTTTCAGTTTTAAACTAGCAATCAGCTTCTATGGCTAAGGGCTAGCTTATTCCTTTGACGTTGGCTAGTGAGGATCCTTGGAACATAAATATATGCAATAAGCCAATAATTCTGCCTGTCTTTCTGCTGCTCTTGAGGGTATCTCAGCTCTGGCAAACAGACGGGTAATGGGAATTAGAAGGAAGGGAAAAAAACAGCAATAAAAATATAAATCACAAAAGGAAGGAAATCCATTTGGTCCTTGGCAGCAAAGACACCGCTCAGCTAATCCATGCTGAGTGCAATCCAATACTCCTTTATATAATCCTGTTCTTGTGGAAGAAAATTAAAGTTTAATGCAATAACGGCTGACAGAAATCACTTTTGTTGCCCAGAAGCAGATTAAAGAATAGTTAAAATCACACAAATCTAATTTCTTTTCTGTTGTTGTTGTTTTATTTTACCCAGTGACATCTTTATTCTTTAATCCACAGCATCAGGTTTTGATTATTAAGCATATATTCCCAATGTAAGAGAGATTTTGTGATGGAGAGAAGGGGAAAGAAAATAGTGACAGCCAAGAAATGATTAGTTCTTAAATGGTACATGTTAAAGCTCTTTCAAAAATCCATAAATTTTTCATAAGTTCATATGGGTCCTTGCCTTTAATCAATCTGTGTCAAGGGGACTTTAAAATAAGCATAAAGGCAGTAGAATGCTATCAGTCATAATTAGAGCTGTACAGGTCACTCCCATTAGCTATCACTCTTGTGTACACATGCATTTGTTGTTCTGCAATACATTTGAGATCTGCCAACAATGGAACAAACTGAGAATTCTGCAAGAGAGACAACAATGTAAGAGAGAGAGTGGTGATCCTGATCTTCCATTTTATTACTCCAGCCGTCAGCCTCAACCTGCTCTTCATCAGCAAATTGGACTGAAAAAAAAACCCACCAAAAAACCCAAAAACCCACAAAAAAACCCAAACCAACCAAACAAAAAAACCCAACATAAAATAAGATGAAAGCTGATTCTGGGCATATTATGCTCCATACAATAAGTTTCTTCATGACAGAAAATGTTACAATTTATCTGAAATTTTGATCAGACTTATAACTGTGTTGAAATAGGATCAGGTTTTTCATTTTCTTTACCTTTGTCCCCAAACTTCAACATATCCTTTCTCACAAATTCATTTGGGAAACTTCCATGCCTATACTTCATATTGGTGATACAACATAATGGCAGACGTACGTGGAGAGAATGCAGGAGTCAGTGTCATTTTTCCCAGTAGATCTATCAAAGAATTACCCAAGGCACTTGAGAAGTTTGTGAAATACAATATGGAAGTGGAAAGGTTGCATAATTTCTCCACTATTTCTCTTCTCCACATATATTTCTGCAGCAATATCTCTGCAGGTATATGACCCATGCTTAGAGAAGGGAAGGGCTACTGCTGAAAAGAACTGGGGTTAAAAGCATATCTTAGAAACATGAAAAGATCTCTCTCTTTTTCGTTACATTACACTCCCCTCTTTCAGACTGTAGGTAGTGAGAAGCCAACATCTGGTGGAAGTTCAAGGCCACTTAGATTTAAGGGATTCTCTGGAACAGGTTTCTGAGCAAGCTATTTGCCCCAGAAATGCCACTTTGCCAGAAACAACAGAAAGGAAATGAATCACAAAACCCTACAAAATCTGACACCTTAGGAGGACTCTACTGGAAGAAAAAAAAATTAGTATGGTTTTGCTGTGCCTCAGTGACACCCAGCTAACTCCCTGATGGAAGATATTTCATATAATCTCAACATCTGTTCTTATCTATGGTAAGAGATTAGCCCATAGCCAGTTGCACCAGCAAGGCCAAAGTAAAAAGACAACTTCAGAACCTTCTCCTTCCTGAATTTCAACATGCATACCTATTTGAAACTGGGAGTTTCTGTCACTGCTTTATTAGTACTTGGTTTTTTCACTCTTTTTTTATAAGGACATCACCTGTAGTTGGGCACATAAAGCACTGATTCATTATTGGCACATGAAAGCAAGTCATGAAAGCAAGAGAGTATATGGCAAGATTTGTATACAGGTATGAGGTAATGGTCCTAATAACCAAGTTTTAGTTAGAGACAATGTATTTAAAAAGACCGGAATATTTCCAGTAGAGAAAATGTAAGGGTCTCATTTTCCCTTTTTACCTCTTCTGTATTTACATGAAGAACACCACAACAGCATATTTTATTACCCAGCTGTGTTGTGATCTACTCTAATTATATGGGATCAGTCAGCAGTGGCAAAACTCGATCACTGGTCTCTGGAGTGCCATTGGATCTGTAGGTCAAGTCCTACTTTGCCAGACCACTTGTATTGGCTTCCTGTGCATGCTGGAAAACGTATTAAATGCAGTGCAGAAGGGCGGTGGGGGTGGGGGTGTGTGACTGTGTGTGTGCATGTGTGTGTTTTCTAATCCCTTTGCAGCTTGCCAGGCTTAAACTGCAAATGTCATCACCATGAATGCAGTAGTTGAATCCAACAGGTGGGGTAATAAACCATGACATTTCTAGCAGGTTTAATTGTACTGGGTGTGCTGGGATACCTTTCAGTACAAACGTGGTTTCACTTGATGTCAGCAACAGGACCACAGACCTAGTTTTTACGCCATGTCCACATGAACTAGGGTGTAAAGTTCCCACCTCCAATACACTTTATGACCTTTCAGGTGGTGAAACCTCTGACCTATATCATTCCCATCTTTGCTGGTTCAGCTGCTGGGTGGTGACAACCTGCTAGACTCTGTGTCTGGTCTAACGGTGATTTACTGCATAATAGAATTAAAGCATTAGCATGGTATTCCTGTCCACCCAACCCTAAAGGGCTTTTTGGTGATTGTAGGAGAGGCTCTCTGGAGGAAATTGCAACATACATGGATTTGTTGTGAGCCTATTGCCGCCTAGTGCCAAGACAGTTCATAAATTTAAGTGAAACATGACATCTATGTTCCAAGTTTTTTTCATTACAGCTCTTCCTTAAGACAATTTAGTAGCTGCATTCCTGAATAAAAAACTAGCCTGCTACTCCAAGAGCAAGACACAGCCTTCCTTCTATTTATGATTTTCCCTGATTTTAAAGTGTAAATATTATAGTTGGGAAAACAGATCTAATTAAAAGACAAAATAGATTTTTAAAGCTTCAAATTAACATCTCATTTACATCACAATTACTCTACTGATGTCGGTTAATCTATTTTGCATCCATACCAAATTAAGAAAAGAGACCAAAATGTGCCTGATTTTTTTCAAATTAATAATAATAATAGTAATAAATCTTTATCTTATAAAATAGAAAGTTTATAAAAGCTTATTCTGTTAAATCATCAAATACTGAGAGTTAGCTTCTCTGGAAGCAACCTTCTTTTATACTAAGATATGATCATTAATATTGCTTTAATATAGGATGACTATCAAAATGACATTAGCATGTGCACATAGGGCAGCAAAAGACAAAGCTGATATGCTCTATTTCAAGACAGCTTTTTCTCAACACTGCAAATATGAAAATAGTGAATTTGGAGAAATGGGGAGGAAAAAATGGGTTAAATCACAGATTCAGAAAGAAGAATAAAATTAACATGCAAATATGTCAGAATAAATGTCTAGTAACTTACATTGGATGAAATATTCTTCTCTTCTAATTAGATATGAACAACAGAAATTTCAGTGTATGCTAAGGATTCTAACTTCTTTTCTTTTTGCTGCTACAAACTTGTGGTTTTTTTCTGGAATCTTACTTGGAATGCCTCTTTCAATAGATGTGCTATTTTAAAATAAAGCTTTACATAAGTGTTTGCTACTGAAGCTAGAACCCAGTTCTTAATTACAAAATCAGTTAAATTCCTTTCAGCTTACTGCATTTTGCAAGCCTCCTAGCATATGAAAGTATCCTTTTAAGTAAATCAGGTATCTTCTCCAGGCAACATTAAAGCCTTTTTTCCTTTGTCCCAGTTACTTCTGCCTTTAAATCTTCTGTCCTGCCAAGACATTATTACAGTGGGTTCCTCTGGAACAAATGAAACACTTCCTTGCCAAAAATCATATTAAATTAAAAATAAAACCCATGTTCAGGCAAGTTTAACTATCATTTCCACTGATGTCAGTGGCAAAGTTTTTGCTGAAATTGTAAAAAAAAAGAAATTAAAAATCGTACCCACAGAGTGAAAATGCTCTCAGTACTGCCAATCTTTACCTTTGGTAAGGAAATATCCTTAAAGAATGTGAATCAGCAGAAAAATAACAGAAAATTCCCCTTGAAACTTAATAAACCAAATCAAGTGCTTACTTTATGGCAGGCTACCTGCAGAACCCTCACTCACTTTCAGTTAATCATCAGCTTTAAAATAGGCATAAGTTTCTGTCTGTGCGGTACATGACTGCAAAGTCATATTGACTTCGGTGATATCAGTGTTGTTCAACTGTGCTTGTCAAAGAAAAACTCTGGAAATTATATGTCAAACTTAAACTGCAGGGGATGTCTTCTTCAGTCTGCAGGCAGCCTGGGACATGGTTACAAGTGATGTGAAAGTTTTCAGGTGTGAGATCCAAAAGTTATCTGCTACTCCAGGCATTATGCTCCTCAATTAACTTCCTCCCTCTTTTCCATATCTTAAGCACAAACCCCTAAACCAAGTCCCTGGCTTCCCACTGACAAATCTAAAGTGGATTTGTGTGCTGCCATTTGAGACTTCTGCAGGACAATGAAAAGCTGAAAATATAAGGACATCACAAATTAGTGAATGTTTTGTAACACTCAATTATAACCAATACAGTAACAACATTAATTGATTTCAATTCATGCATTTTTTTAAATAAGAGTAGAAGGTCACTAAGAATATGTGGCCAGAGTACTGGATCCTAGTCTTAGTTCTGAGTGACTATGCAACCTTCTTCTCCTCTCTCTGTGCCTCTTGTCTCCTCCTATACCTGCACCCATGAGCAGCTCATCCCACACCAGGTCAGAGCCATCTCAAATTCAGTGCTCCCTCGACAGTGAGTGTGCAGAGTCATCGCTCATCAACATGATGAGCTCACCAGAACGTAGCTCATGGAGTAGTGAATTCCCCTCCTCTGAGAATTTTAAGGGAGCTGTCTCTTACACCTACACATGCATAATCAATAACAGCAGAAACCCTTTGTAATAAAGATATATTTTAAGAATTAACACCAGGGACAGCTTCAAATGCCATCCTTGCTCTCAGAGGACCTTACAGTACT